>NW_023179820.1:5111412-5203758 GCF_002007445.2 Ailuropoda melanoleuca
ATCTGATCAGTTTCAGAACTCTATTGGATACTATTAACACTGAAAGAAACAATCACCTAATATTTAAAAAATTTTAATTAACAGCTTTATCGAAATCCAAATTATTTACCTAAGGTATACAATTTAATGATTTTTAATATATTATAGTTGAGCAACCATTACCACAACTGTACAACATTTTTATCACCCTGAAAAGAAATGCCATAACCATTAGCAAGCACTCTCCATTCTACACCCCCTGACCCGAGCCAATTCCCTCCTTCAGGCCCAGGCAACCACTAATCTACCTTCTGTGTGTAAGAATTTGCCTTTTCACAATATTATATGATATCTTGTCTTCTGTTACTAGCTTCTTTCACTTAGAATAATATTGTTAAGTTTCATCGCTGTTGTAGCATGTAGCATTTCTCTTCATTACCAAATGATAGTTCATTATTTGGATATACAACATTTAATTTATCCATTCACCAGCTGATGGGCATCTATAAATAATGCTGCTGTAAACATTTACATACCTGTTTTTGTGTGGAGATCTGTTTTTCTTTCTCTTGGGTATACACCTAGGAGCGGAATTGCTGGGTCATTTGGTAATCTATGTTTAATTGTTCGAGGACTTTCCAGATGGTTTTCCAAAACTGGTGCAACTTTTTACATTCCCATCAGCAGTGCATTACGTTCTATTTTCCCCACATCTTCACCAATACTTTTTGGTGCCAATCTTTTTTTATTATGGCCATCTTAGGACGTATAAAGTGGTATCTCTTAGTTTTGATCTGCATTACCCTAATGACTAAGGATACTGAGCATCTATTCATGTGCTTATTGGCTATTTGTATATCTTTTTTTTGGAGAACGGTTATTTGTCTTTTTGTTATTGAGTTGTAGGAATTCTTTATGTATTCTAGATTCGAGTCCATTATCAGATATATAATTTGCAAAACTTTCTCCCATTGTATGGATTGTCTTTCCACTTTCTTGGTTTTGTGTCTTAAAACAAAAGTTTTTAATTTTTTATGAAATCCAACTTATCTATGTGTTTCTTTGATTGTTTGTGCTTTGGTGTCATTTCTAAGAAATAATTTCCAAATTCAAGGTTGCAGAGATTACATCTATGTTCTTTTCTAAGAGTTTTACAGTTTTAGCCCTTACACATAGGTCTTTGGTCCATTTTTAAGTTAATTTTTGTATATGGTGTAAAATAAGGGCCCAACTGCATTCTTCTGCATGTGAATATCCAGTTGCCAAAGAACCTTATTGAAAAGAATCTTCTTTCCCCATTGAATTGTCTTGACACCCTTGTTGGAAATCAATTTACCATATGTGGGGATTTATTTCTAGACTCTCAATCCTATTCCAGTAATTTATACATCTATCTTTATGGCAGTGCCACAGTAACTTTGCTGTAAGTTTTGAACTTGGGAAGTGTGACTCCTCCAACTTTGTTCTTTTTCAAGATCCTTTTGGTTATTATGGGTCCCTTGAATTTCCATATGAAATTTAGGATCAACTTGTCAATTTCTGCAAAGAAGCCAGCTGTGATATTGATAGGGAATATGTTGAATTTGTAGTTCACTTTGCTTCATATTGTCATCTTAAAGAACATGTCGTTTTATTTATTTAGGCCTTCTTTGAATCTTTCAACAATGTGTTACAGTATTCAAAGTTTTATGCTTCTCTTGTTAAAACTATTATTAAGTATTTTATTCTTTTGGTTGTTATTATAAGTAAAATTATTTTCTTACTTTCATGTTTTATTACTACTGTATAAAATATATTTAATTTTTATGTTTAATTTGTAACTGAAACCTTACTGAACTTTTTTAGTTCTAATTGGTTTTCTAGAGGATTCCTTAGAATTTTCTATATACAACTCTCATGTCATCTGCAAATGGAGATTATTTTACTACTTCCTTTCAACCCAGATGACTTTTATTCATCTTCTTGCCTAATTGCCTTGGCTAGAGCCTCCAGTATAGAATAGAAGTGGCAAGAATAGAAATCATTGGTTCCTGATCTTAGAAGAAAAGTAGTCAGTCTTTCACCATGAGGCATGATGTTATGCTAATTTTGGAATTTCGAAAGCTCAGTTTAAAAGCATTTTAAACTGAAAACTAATTGCTACCTGGCACAGTAAACAATCCTGCATTGGTGTAACCCTAGGGAGACCAAAAAACAAATCCTCTATCTCTAAAATTTTACAAGTAGTTGGCATGGAATTTGTCATGGTGCTGGTCATACTTGCTCTCCAGCTCCCTGCTAAAACCTGCTGAGGAGTGACTAGAATGGTCTGACACAGAGAATTCATTCTTTCCAGTCTGGGCTGGCTTGGTGGCTCAGACTATTCCCCAGGAAAGTCAGTAACAGCCTGCTAGAGGTAAGTGGCAAGGTTTCCTTTGAAGTGTTTCAGGTTCTGGTAATAAAGGTAATAAAGGTCAGGTTAACTCAAAGTTTAGGGATGCTGTAGAGGCCAAACTATAGATTTGACTTCTAAGTCTTCCACATCTCATGCCAACATTTGTGAGCACGCTCTGTCAGGGTCAGGTGTAGACAGCAGACCTAAATTCCACCTGCTGCCTGGGATTAAACCAAACAAACTCAGTCATAAGAATATTGCCCATCTGGTTCACATTTCCCATTTTTAATCTCGACATATGGACTCTGGGTATCAGCTATAATTGTTTGCAAAAGTAGATATACTTATAGCCAATAAAATGTAGCAAAATGGAATCAGATATTAGGAAAATTACTGAATCAAATGATATTTTGATAATAAATGAAAGATGAGATGTTCCCAAAGCAGCTACATATTAGCTCAAATGAATCCTGTAATGATGATGACAGTATCAACAGTAATGGCAGCTAACACTTGTCTTCATGCTTATCTTCTGCAAGGTGCTATTCTTAGCACCTTTTCATGGATTAATTTGGACACAAAAGCACTAAAAAGTCTCAGGTACATACTGCTAGTTAAGTTATTGAACTAGGACTCCACCTCAGGTGGTCTACCCCTAGACTCACATTCTTAGCCACTCTGCAGTACTGCCAATTTCACTCCTATCTACACATCATATCAGATCAGTGAAAACCATTGTGGATCTGATGAGAACATTCTCCAGTGAATTCTTTTCCTTTTAGCCTTTGGCATTTTTATAAGAATTTGATGCCAGCAAAAAAGATTTGCCTCTAACCTTTGCATCTAATGTTGCATCTCCTACACCTTTACAAAACTGTTCTCATTCAGGAAGTGAAGATCTCTCATGTAAAATTGATGAAATCAATAAGAAATTTTAAAGGTCTTGTTTTCGTCAGGTGTTTCCTTTCATCAGGAACCACATGAAGACTAAATATAGTTTAAAATATAGTGAGGCATAAAATATTTACTGAGAAGTGTAGTATATATATTTCTTTACTTATATGTATATCTTTAACTATACCTATGCCCATGCCTACATCTGTATCTACATAAGCCTCTGTATCTCTTATGTCTATATGCATGTATTTGCAACATATCCTCAATGTCAGATAAAGTTTTACTTTGTCACCAAGCAGCTGAATTGCATGTTGTCCATTCACTTGATGGCCAGCTCATTCACTCAGTCTGCCTTGTTTTCATTCACCAAGTGATGTGTAGCATCACTCAGCTGCATAAAATCTGTGGTACAATCCCTTTACATACTTTATACATGTGGTGAAATGATGGCTTTGGATCATGGACTTTAGTGATCTGAAAAGAGTCGTCATGGTGATGTTCTCGTCTGCTTCATCCTCAGCACTCTTGCTTGTTCAGGGTCATATTCCCATTGAAAGACCAGCGCTGTGTATACACGGGGCATCTGTAAAATCATTCTAGATGTGTGCATCCTTAATTTCTCATTTCTGTGTGTACTCTTTCCTTCCACACACAGCAATTATTCTAGTCAGATAAATTTGTCTTTAGACCGGTGTTTTAGCTTAAGCTATTACAGAATATCACAGATTGGGTGGCTTAAACAGTAGCCATTTATTTCTCCCAGTTCTAGAGGCTGGGAAATCCAAGATCAAGGTGAGTCAGCTCCTGGTGAGAACTCTCTTCCTGGTTTGCCCATGGCTATTTTTTCACCATGTCTTCGCATGATGGAGAGAGAGCTACATAGTTGAGTTCTCTTCTCGTAAGAGCACTAATTTGGGGGAGGGATACAAACATTCAGTCCATAACAACTAGCTTATTTCCCTCTCCACAGAAAGGCAGGTCAGGCCTATTAAATTCCACTTAGGAAAAAACCCATATTTTGCAGACAGGTAATTTAACTTCTGGGTTTCCTTCCTACTGTGCTTTGACAGAGTAGACCACAATGTCTCAAACAAAGGATTCTCTGTGGTTTCTACAATTAGTTCTGTAAATGTGTCTGAAATAAGTGTCTTCATGACTGAACAGTTAACATTTAAAACAACAAAAAGGAAAGACAGAGCTAAAGCGGAAGGATGGTTTCAGAATGGCCCATGCAAAACAAACAAGGCTGTTGTATAACACTCTGAATGTCCCCGGATTGGAGGTGAGACCGACCTGGTGATCTGAATGCTCAGCGGCTGCCACTGACTTTTAAAGAACTAAGAAAAAGAGAAAACACTTCTAAGCCACTGGCAAAGACTTTTAAAATGTTGAATGTGTTTCCAGAGATTGCACAACGTTTTTCTTACACTTAGCCAAACAGACATCCTGAGCAGAGACTGTTGTGCACATAAAGCCAGGAGGTGAGGTAGGGGCGGCAAATGCGATGTGCCATGGGGGCCTGTCCCTTCAGTTTTCATCTCTACTCAGCAGCACGGATGAGGGCTCTGACCAGCATGAAAGTGCCTATTTTGGCTGATGATCTTCCTCAGTCACTTCACTGGTCTAGGATTGAAGGCACTTCTTTATCCTCATTGTTTGTTCCATGTCAGGTCAACTACCAAACATAAACTTTCTCAATCTTATCAGGAAGTGCATATTTTAAAGTGCCAGTCTTACTGAGTCACTGACTAGTCCCCTAGCTTCCAACTGGCTGTATACAACACACCTGCCCACACCATACTGGGAACCCTGGTCTCCGACAAGGCCTTTAGCATTCTCACAGCTACCACAGTTCTTCACAAACTCCTTTAATTGCATTTTTTCCAACCCTATTTCCAATGCCTTCTTTCCAGTTCTCATCATCCACTATCTGAGCCCTAACCTTTCCTCGTACCCAATCTCTCTGACAGCCTGTTTCCAGGACATCCTTTCTCTGCCTCCAGCATTTTTTTTCTATAAAGCATAACTAGTTATGTTCATCTTTATGGCTTTTCTTTTCTTCCTGGATAAACAACAAGGCTCTATTTCCCAACCTCCTTTGAGGTTAGGTGTGGCTGTGTATCACGGTGGTGCAGAAGCATGATGTGTTTTTCACTTCCGGTCAAGCCCATAAAACCTTCCCAAACTCCGTCTCCAGGCTCCTCTTCCACCAACTGCACAGAGATGACTTCAAAAGCCATGTGTTGAACCTGGCAGAGCCCCAGTCAGTCTGAGTCCTGACTGACTGCAGAGACCAGACCCCCACTTATAAAACAAGAACTTTTAGGACTATTTGCCTGATAAAAAGTCAAACTGTTTTTATGTTTATGTCAATGAATATTTTTGTATGGATTCTTACACACCTAATATTAGCCTAATTAATGCATCCCCTGCTTACAAGTCTCCTTTATCTGTAGAATTCCGTCCAAATTTCTTAGTACTACTTGGGCTTTCTCAATTTCATCTCAGGTGGCCTCATGGGTTACCTTGCCTCCATTCTTTACACATCATTTACTGAAGGTGTCATGTTCATTCTTGCCTAGGAATAAATTTATTTAATCTCTAGACGTCATTTAAAAGAGGCCATGGCAGTCATATTACAATATATAAATATATCAAATTACCATGCTGTATGTACACCTTAAATTTATACAATGTTATCTATCAAATATACTTTAATAATAAAAAGGGAGAGACATTAAATATTACTCCATCTCCACCAAATACTTCTCTCCAGAGATGCCAAAACTTTTTTTACTCAGGCTATTATACTGATTGTAGTTTCCCTCCAGAAACCCAAATACATGGAGCCAAATTGTTTGTTGAGCCCTCAGTGCTTCTGTGAAAGCCTTCTGCTTTCTTCCAGTGTCACAGCTAATGGTGTAAATTTCAACCTGATTTCCATCATTTTCTCCACATATACAGATTGGGGAATTAATAGGTAAAAAACATACGGCAATGTGGGTAGATTGGATCCTCCTATCACATACTGAGAGAAAGTGGGGTTGCCTCCTCTTCTCCTCCTTTTAAATATCTCCCGGGTGTGTGTGTGTGTGTGTGTGTGTGTGTGTGTGTGTGTGTATCTCAAAAATACTTTTAGCCTTGCAGAGAAAAAAAGCTACATAATCCCAAAATGTGAAGATAGATTCATAAACCATTGCCTTTGGAAGAAGATTTTGTATTCTTCTAAGGCAAGTACTTAGAGTTTCACAAGACAACATCTTTGAAGAGAATATACTCAGATGACACTGTTGAGGGAATCAACTCTATCTTTGCAGAGCTCTGTATGCTAAATATTGTTCCTTACACTTAATTATTATTACCAGTACATTTGTTGTTGATATATTGCTGTGTATATCTAATCCTAATTTCTTATCACACCATATAGATTTTTATCAATGAAGTCTATCAGAGTTACTTTTAGTTATTTTACACTCTCTAAATAGTGACCTTTTCCAGCTGAATTTATGCCCAAGTAATTTGGGAGTAGGGATGTCTTATTTCTTAAACATTAAGAAATAAGATATTGGTGCACCTGGGTGGCTCTGTTGGTTTAGTGTTGAACTCTTGATTTCAGCTCAGGTCATGATCTCAGGGTTGTAAGATTGAGCCCTGCTTTGGGCTCCATGCTCAGCAGGGAATCCGTTTGAGAGGCTTTCTCTCCCATTCCCTCTTACCTTCCCCCTACTCATGTGCGTGAGCATTCTCTCTCTCTCTCTCAAATAAATAAATAAAATATTTCCAAAAAAAGGAAGTAAAATATTAAGAAAAATGATAGCCAAATGGAATTTATAAACAATGTCTCCACAAAGTCCTCATAAATTAAGAAGGAAATATTCATTAAGGCGATTGTTCCAATTAGGTCAATAATATTAAAAGTTCAAAATTTCAAAACCACTGATCCAAAATGAACAAATGAAATGATACTTGTTGAACTTTCAATGAAAAATTATTTTTTAATTAAAAAAATGTATAAGACTTTAATTTTTAGAGCAGTTTTAGGTTCACAGCAAATGTGAGAGGAAAGTACAAAGATTTCCCATATCTCCCCAACCCCCCCACACACACACAGCCTCCCTCATTTTCAATATCCCCCACCAGAGTGGTATAGCTGTTGCAATTGACAAGCCTACACTAACACATCATCACCCAAACTCCATAATTTACATTACGATTCATTCATGATGGTACAAATTCCATGGGTTTGGATAAATGTAACCACCATTATCATATCAGATACAGTGGTTTCAGTGCCCTAAAAATCCTCTGTGGTTTGCCAATTCATCTCTCCCTACCCACCAAACCCTGGCAACCACTGATCTTTTTTACTATCTATCTCCACAGTTTTACCTTTTCAGAATGTTATATGGCTAGAATCATACAGTATATGTAGACTTTTTCTGATTGGCTTCTTTCACTTAATAATATGCATTTAAGTTTTTTCCATGCCATTTCATGATTTGATAGCTCATTTTTTTTTATCAGTGAGTAATATTCCATTGTCTGGATATATCGGTTTGTTATCCATTCACATTCTATAAGACCTCTAGATTGCTATCGTTTTGGCAGTAAGCTGCTATAAAGGTCCATGTGCAGATTTTTGTGAGAGGTAACCATTTTCAACCCCTCTGGGGAGATACCAAGGAATGCAATCTCTAAAGTGTTTGGTAAGAGAATGTTTAGATTCGTAAGAAACTGACAAACTGTCTTTCCAAGTTGCTGTACCATTTTGCATTCCTACCAGCAATGAATAAGGTTCCTTTGGCTCCACATCTTTGCCAGTACTTGGTGTTGTCAGTGTTCTGGATATTTTTATTTTTTTAACTGCTAAATATCTAAGTTACAGTAACGTCCATGTCTTTAAGCCAAAACAGACTTAAATACATAGAAGCATATCTCTAGTCAAGTTTATTGTGTTTCATTTCATGCTCTACCGGACTGTCATCAAAGTATAGCACTATTGATACTATATAATACCCCAATAAATTATATTAGAAGGTAACATTATAAACTTCTGGGATAATAACTATATTACTACCAACAATAACTAATATCTACTAAACATTTAGTGACTGGGGCACTGTCACAATCACTTTATTTTCCGAATGCCACTTGATTCTCACAAAAACACTGAGAAATATGTTATAATCTCCATAACACGAAGAAACTGAGGCTTAAACTTCGTAAGGAAATATCTGGCCAAATAGATTAAGCAAAAAGAATTGGGGTCCAGCTCTGGCAGTAAATCAATGTATAAAGTTTGATCAGATTTTGTGCCTTAGTTTTTGATTCTATAATTGAAGAGCGTAGAAGCAAAAAATGGAAAGTGTTAGATATTGATGAGAAAAAGTAAATAAGATGTTGTCAAGGACTGTTAAAGGGATTTTTAGGCTTTGAGACAAAAAAGAAAGAAAGAAAGCTAGATTCAGCCTAATTTTCTTGTCTCCTTTTCACACATTTATTATTGAAAAGGACTTTAAGAATAGAGGAATAAGATATGAATTACTGAACGCATAGACCATTATGTTTATTAGGGGGTTAGCAACTGAAGGTGCCTCCCACACGCATAGCTCTCACAACTGCCATGTCAGGCCTAAAATATGTGGGAGCTGGAACACCCCTACCCCAGGCAGAGGCTGCAGAAAGTCTCATCATTACTACAGATGCTAAAACATGTACTATATTATCCATCCTGAATGATCAGCATTCTCATGGGGAATTTTCTTCCTAAACCATAGAAATGCTTTCTCCTTAACTGATGGGTCTAGGGAGGAGATTTTGCAAATCATAGTTCACATATTTGGGGTTTAGAAAATTAACCATATTTGGCCAATGCAAAACTTTCTCTAGGATTTTCGGACTTTAGCTCAGAGAAACAAAGCCTTAGTCCCTCAGGTGGGTGAGATACAAATCTGAAGCTATTGACACCATGTGTCCAGTTATATAAAAGAGATGGTCTGTAGCAGGAAAAAATGGAGTTCATAAAAACAGAGATGCCAACACAAGAGATTTAAGAGATAAAGATCCTGGTTTTAATTATTCCTGAAACCCGGCTAGATTCCTGCCCATCCCATAAGACCCTACTTTTTGCTCTTGTGTTTTGAGTTGGAATTGTGTCCCTGGTAACAAGTTTCCCAGTGAATACCCACCACGTACTTCATGTGTAAGAAATGGAGCAGTATTCAGAACAGGTTTTGAAAATGAGAAAATAAGTGGAAGTTTATTAAGGTAAATCTAGACCACCCAGGGGACCTGATTCTAAAGATGCTCAAAGAGTTAGGACACAGCTTGGAGGAGAGGTTCTGACTCAAGGGAAATGTGGGAAGCTGGCTTTTGAACATCAGGGATGTGGGTGAATTCTCTCCTGTAATCATCTGTTTTCCAGAAAATCTTTCCTCCACCCCTTCCCAAATACTCCTCTCTAATCTCCTGGGATTAGTTACAGCCTTGTACATGCACAGAGTTTGCTAAAGAGAATTCAGAAAAAGAAATGAATGTTAACATAATGAAAATCTTAATAGTTTTTTTTAATTGTCTAGACAAGGAAAGTTGTGAAATAAAGAGCAAACTTTTTTTGCATGAGCTCCCTAGTTAATTCATTTTAATTTTACATAGACAATTTTACTTTATATTATTTACTGTTCAAGCAAGGAATATACACTGAATTTTTTAAAAACCTTTGGGGTCAAAATTTGAGTATGCACCTTAGCTATCACTGACATATCTCACAAATATATGATATTGTAATATACAAGTAGTAAAAGAACACTTTGTGTTAAACTCAAAAGACCTCAGTTTTTAAACAACTAAAAACAAAACAGTCAAGACAGTAAAAATAGGGGCGCCTGGGTGGCACAGCGGTTAAGCGTCTGCCTTCGGCTCAGGGCATGATCCCGGCGTTATGGGATCGAGCCCCACATCAGGCTCCTCCGCTATGAGCCTGCTTCTTCCTCTCCCACTCCCCCTGCTTGTGTTCCCTCTCTCGCTGGTTGTCTGTATCTCTGTCGAATAAATAAATAAAACCTTTAAAAAAAAAGACAGTAAAAATAATTCAGTGTTGGATCTCAATGAGAAGAAAATGTCTCCAATAAGATATTCACTAAGAAAGATAACTTACACATCTTAAGAATATTTTCATCAAGTGTTATAGAATATAAACCGTCTATCCTGAGTCACCAAATCATTAAAGTGACTGTGAAAGTCAATTCTATAAGTATCCGGTTTATTAAAGTTATATTGAGGTGCCAGTTTTTGAGCTCTACAGGTGCATATATTTGACAAGTATTTACCAAGTTCCTACTCTGTCCCTGGCACCACTTTATGCTCTGGAGATGCAGAGAGGATGGGACAAAGTTCTTGTCACGAAGAGCCTGAATTCCAGAAAAAGCAGAAAAACAAGTGAGAACAAGATGACAGTTGTGAATGAAATAAGGCAAGCAATGGGGTAAAGAATTACTGTGTGTGTGTGTGTGTGTGTGTGTGTGTACATGTGTGTAGGGGTGGGATGTATAATGGAAGTCATCCCTGAAAACATGAAGTTCAGGTTTAGATCTGAGTGACTACAAAGAGTCAGCTGGGGGAAAAGCTGAGGGCAGAAAATCCTAAACAGAGGAAGAGGCAAATGTGAAAGCCCTGAGGCAACAATGAACCTGGTGTGCTTGAAAGAAAATAAGAAAGTCCTGCAGTGGAGCAGAAGGAATGGAAAGGTGAGAATAGGAAGTAAGGTCAGATGATTTGGGGCTTAAGCTGTGGCAAGGTGTTTAGAGTTATTGCAGGTGCAAGAAGTTACCGGAGGGCTCCAACTAGAGGAGAAACACAGATGACTTACATGTCTAGATGTTCACTCCAGATATGACATGGAAACAAATTGAGGGGAGACAGAGGACAGGCAAGAAGACAAATTAAATGCTATTAAAATAATCCAGGCAGCTATAAGGTAGCTTATGTTCTAGAAAGGGAGCAGTGGAGATAGAGAAATTTGGACAGATTCAGAAATATTTTAGAGGTAGAATCCACAGAATTTGTTGAAAATGAGATAAGAATTACTTCCTATTTTAGGCCTGAGAAACTTCATGGAAGGTAGTTCATTTAGTGACAGAGAAACTGGAAGGAACAAGCTTTGATCAGGATAGGAAAGTAAAGGTGGTCATTCGGCCATATTAAAATAAAGACTCTTACTGAGAATGCTTCTGGATTTCAGTGGAAAGTCCAGTTTAGAAGATATAAATTTGGGTGTCATAGCCATTAAGATAGTGTTTAGAGCAAAAGGGACTAGCTAAGATTCTACAGGGAAAATGTAGCTCTAGGGAAGGGTACAGATCAAAGGATCACACTATGAAACAAAATAATACTTAGGGACGAGCACAAGGAGAAACCAGCTGGGGAGACTGAGCAGGTGATAGCACAGATGTCAAGAGAAGAGAGTTTTGTTTTGTTTTTTTAAGATTTTATTTATTTATTTGACAGAGAGAGACAGCCAGCGAAAGAGGGAACACAAACAGGGGGAGTGGGAGAGGAAGAAGCAGGCTCCCAGCAGAGCAGGAAGCCCGATGTGGGGCTCGATCCCATAGCACCGGGATCACGCCCTGAGCCTCCGAAGGCAGAAGCTTAATGACTGAGCCACCCAGGCGCACCAAGAAGAAAGAGTTTCTTAAGAAGAAGTGTGTGGTCAATCACCTCAAATACTGGCAAGCAGTCAAATGAATTGAAGACAGGAAAATAACCATTGAGTTGGCAATTTGAGGACAATAGTGACCATGCAAGAGCAGTTTTAGGAATGAGAAGCATACTATGGAGGGAACTGGGGAGAAATGAGATGCACAGAAGTGGTGACGGGCAATAGATGTCTCTTTCAAGGTGTGTCACTGTGACTATGAGCAGGAGCAGTGTGATGGCAATAAAACTGTAGTTGGAGATGTGGTCAAGGCAGATTTGGTTAAAAACGATATGTCATTTTGTTTTATGGAATAATACAGAGAGAAGCAAACTGACAATGAAATGGAAAAGGGTATTGTAACTAGAGTGAACACTTAAGGAAGTGGAAGGTGTGAAATCCATTGCACAAGTGAAGGAATTGTACATATTCAGGACAGCAGAGGATGTTTCTACCTTCCACTATTATTTAGAAAAGTAAGGGAATGCTGTGGCTTGAGAACCAGGGGTGGGGGGTGGGGGTGGGCGGATGTAGACCAGTCCCATCCTTCTCTAGCCCTGTGTACCTGCTCAGGTGCTGCTGCAGAGTAGAAGGAAGACCAAGTTTTAAGCAGGTGAGTACGATATGGTGAAATCAGGGTGAGGGCTGGGGTGGTTTCAGTGGCATGTAATGTGGCAGTACGGCATCCCCACTTAGGAAAAAGGGAGAAGTAATCAGGCAGGACTGAATGCTTCAAATGTTGACTTCTTTTTTTTTTTGTTTTAAGTATTTATTTATTCGACAGAGATAGAGACAGCCAGCGAGAGAGGGAACACAAGCAGGGGGAGTGGGAGAGGAAGAAGCAGGCTCATAGCAGAAGAGCCTGATGTGGGGCTCGATCCCATAATGCCGGGATCACGCCCTGAGCCGAAGGCAGATGCTTAACCACTGTGCCACCCAGGCGCCCCTCAAATGTAGACTTCTGAGAAATTGCAGCTACTGGTGAATACAAGGTCAAGCATATAACATGAGAATGAACCCTGAGGGGGATAGGAGAAAAGATCAGTGGGGGGTGGGAGGCCAAGGGAATGAGAGGCAGTGTATGAGATGGGTGGTCATGTTGCCAACAGTAGCATTAGGAGTGTGGTGAAGAGGAAGATAGTGAGCTGCGGCTGGAATCTTCCGTGAATATGTGGGGACAGCAACAAGGAGCAGTAAGGGTGGTTAGGATAACATAAAATCATCTAATGGGAAAAATATAGATCTATTCTTAAATAACAAAACACAGGGCAGAATGATCACTATGCAGCCTGTATTTAAGACAAATGTTATACGTTCTCTTTGCTGCATACCAATTTTAGGCAGGGCATTCATGTGCACACACTTCACCTGGGATTCTGGAGGTAACACACAGCTGTCAGGTTCAGTGGCAAAGAGCAGAAGCATCCTCTGTCTGCCAGGAGGGCCCCTAAGCTTATCTTGGATGCGTCCTCTCTGGGCTTCCCTCAACTGTTGTCTCATTCCTGCCTTTCATCTCCGTGTCTAATTCATCTGGGCATAGACATCCAAGATCAGAGTGAGATTAAAAGGAAACAGTGCATGAAAATAAGCTCAATGATCATAGCTCACCCCGAAATATAAATGTGCTGATTTATTGTTATTTCTTCACCTTCACCAGCAAGCTCCTTTTGGGCAGAAAAGAGTGCATTAAGGATCCCTCACTATGTATCTGCTGATTATTACAAAATTCAAATATTGAGACACAGCAAAGAGCATTTTGGTCCAGTGTGACTGTGTCTGTATACATAAAAATGAATCCCTGGGGTGCTTGCATGGCTCAGTTGGTTAAAGTAAAACCAAGTAAACTCTTGGTTTTGGCTCAGGGCATGATCTCTTCTCAGGGTTGTGGGATCGAGCCCCTCATTGGTCTCTGTGTGCAGCATGGAGTCTGCTTGAGATTCTTTCCTCTTCCCTCTCCCTCCCCCTCCGCTTGTCTCCCTGCTCATGCTCTCTCTCTATCCCTAAAATAAATAAATAAAATCTTTAAAATCTTGGGGCGCCTGGGTGGCTCAGTCGTTAGGCGTCTGCCTTCGGCTCAGGGGCTGATCCCGGCATTACGGGATTGAGCCCCACATCAGGCTCCTCCGTTATGAGCCTTCTTCTTCCTCTCCCACTCGCCCTGCTTGTGTTCCCTCTCTCGCTGGCTCTCTCTCTCTCTGTCAAATAAATAAATAAATAAATAAATCTTTTTTTAAAAATCTTTAAAATCTTTAAAAAAATGAATCCCTCTCTTTTTTCATTTCCAAAAATTGAGTGTTAATGTAGATAGCAACCACAAGTGGCCTTCCCAAGTCTCCTCATATTCAACTTGCTACTGTGTTTCACTTACAGTAATAAGTGTTAACTAAGCTAGAAACTACTTCCTTCCTCAATAGGTCTCAAAATCTAGAGCAGACCTAGGACATACATGAGGGGAGAGATCTTGCCCAGCATTCAACAGGACTGGCATCTTCCCGGGCCTCCAGATCACTGGGTGACGATGCTGAGGCACAGAAGATCATTTATTTATTTACTTATATACTAATGTATTGTTTGTTCCAGGAAGAACTTAAGCAACTTGTAAAAATTCATAAAATGCAAGAATGCATAATAAATGTAAAGGAGGAGTAAAGGAAGGAAAAACCAAGTTGGGGGATATAAAATTGAGCAGGGATGTGGCTGAAGAATGCAGAGCAGAAAGCCTTGTTCCCTTGCTGTGGGTATACCAGCAATATTGCTATAAGCTTCTTAGCAGCAGTGTGTACGGGGCAGCAGTCCTACAGCTCATAGTACCTGTGAGATCACAACAGACCCACTGCTTGGGAGAAGTGCAGCTATTCCCGGCACTGAGGTCAGCTGGACTTTTGCCTTGTAAGAAAACCCTGCATGGCCTCATGGGCAGTGTACTCAGCCACATCCTCATGGGACACACAGAGACTTCATGCTGCCTCCCAGTATAGGCTGATGACATCAAGCTATAGCACATGGAGTCCAAATTGGGTAGAGTTTTGCTGTTGCGACTCAACCTGGGAATAAATTTTAGAATTTCTAGAATGTCCTTCAAGCACCCATTACTAAATATCATTTCTATGGGAGAAGATTTAGACCAATGCCAGGTGGTGATAGCTTCAACGATACTCCCTCATGAGTGAAACTTTCTAATGCTGTCAGTTAAATATGCACCCGCAATCTGGAGAAAATTCAAGACCCTAACCATGGCTATATACCCTGAAAGATGACCCATCATCCTCTATTTGGATGTGAACTGGGGGGTTATTCCTAGGAAAGTTTTAAAATGAACTATAATGAACAGATAAATGGGTGAATGCATTCTTACATAGCATGACTGCTGATTTTCTCCACAAAGCTGTTAAAGGCAGGTATATAAACCTAATGCCCAATTCTAAGGTGTAAAACTAGCTTAGCCTGGAATACCGGGCTTCTGAAAGAACTCCATAGGATATCACTTAATAGTATGTTAGCACTATGTGAAGGCACAATCTGTATCACTGCTACAGAAATTTCTGAAAAATACTGGCTGCCCTTTGGGCCACTGAGCCGCTTAACTGGTAAGAGTTCAGCGCAAATACATATGGTTCGATGTGATCGGAAATCATGTTTTGGAGTGGTCTTTGCGCAGACTATAGTGCATTGTGGAATTGCTTGGATTCTCCTCGGGGTGACTCTCCATCTGGAGCTTGAGTATGTATATCTTCTGTATCAGAAGAGAGTGATACTTTTCTCTGCACTGCGAATTTCATGGTGGGATCAGGAAATCCAAATGGGAGATTGTCAAGGATCTTTAGAAGTCACTTAGCACAAGCTTTTCATTTTACATGAAGAAATTGACATAAGTTGGTTTGGGCCAAGTTTACCAGGTTATTTATTAAATCTCTAAACCCAGAATCTAATGTTCTTTCATACTATCCTTTTTTTCTGGAACGTTAGCTCACACGTTCAGGGATGAAGACTCTGCCGAGTGAGTACATGAAGGCTCTTAAAAACTTAACTTTGATAATCATGGCAAAACCACATTTTTACTTCTTGTAGCTGGTCTATATTGTTAATAAATTTTTTTTCCTTCTCCAACAAATGGAATTTGTACCTTGAGAAAATTTGGAAAATAAAATTGTAAAAGAATAATAATTTTTTTCCTCCAGAATTTTTCTCATGGGAAAAAAATGTTTATTTCTTGTTCTACATTTTTTAATGCATTGCTTACACAATTTGTGTCCTACTAATTTCATGTAACATCATCGCATTAGCATTTTCTAAATCTTCTGAAGTCTTTGTAAAAGTCATTTTAGTGGATGGGGTCAATAAATTTCATTTTATCAAATGTTTATCTCATGGTATGCTCAGTCTTCCCCTGTTGCACGACAGTTTTTTCAGTATTTCTCCATTATAAATAGTGCTGTGGTGAACATCATTGGTGAGAAGTGTTTTTTTCCTTTTTAGGGTTTTTATTTAAAAAGATTCTCAAAAATAAAAATACTTCACCAAAGTGTCTAAATGTACTTAAAGCATTTGATAACCTCTTCCAGACTGCTCTCTACTGTGGTAATACCAATGTGCCCTGCCACCATTAACGTAAGAGTCCCTTGTCATTTTATCCTTTGAATGGTGAATCATAGCGCTGTTGAATATTTTTTAAATCTTGCTAGGCACTGTTCCCTATGACGCTTAGTATCTAGTAGCTTAACAACGGATACACACTCTCACCACTTAATATCTTTTCCCCCTATTCTCTCTCCCCCAAAGCTCATGGATTCATGACATCTAAGGGTTTTCTAGGAAATAGACCTTACAGAAGTCGTGTGAATGAGTATCCATGTAGTCTACAGCAATAACTTTCCTTTTAGATTCTTTGTTCTCCACAAGTGCACATTAATACCCCCAAATGACATTCAGCCTACAATTTTGTCATTTATTTTCCTTCCTAATATATTCCCCTCGAAGTCACCATGTCCCTAAGAATAGGAGACATCTTTTACGCAAATCCAGGGCTTAGTACAGCAGATGATATTGATCAGTCAACAAATGTTTGTGGAATACACGAATGAACAAACGCTTTCTCAACAGTGTTGCAAGAAATTTTAAAATAAATTTTTGGTCAATTAACTTCCTAAATCCTAAATTTGACTTTACGAATTTAACCATTAATTGAAGGGAGAAAAAAAGAACATGACAAAAATATTTGCAAATTAGGGCAGAGAAGTATTCACTAAATTTTAGAATATATGATTATTTTGAATTTCTGAGCTAAAACTATCTGGAGAACTTTAATATAACAGATACTTCATGAAAGTTGTAAGTGACTAAAAACAGGAGTTTTTGATGAAAAGCATTTTGAAACCTGGCACTCACTCCTCCAAATGCCATAATGGCATAATGAGTTGCATTTCTAGAGCACAATAGAATGAGTTAACTGAACATACTCCATGATTCCTTGTGTCTAAGAGTTGCAGTTCAACCCTCACATTGTACGCATTCAGTTTTTTAAGCTTAAAAGGATATAAGGATCTGTCAACAGAAGCCCTTTATTTCTTACAACAAGAGAACGCTGTTTATAATGTGACACCAGCTGCTCAGGCAAAATGGGTTCTATTAGAACTAATTTAATTTTACATAAGTTGATCTATTTGCATTTTGAGTCCCCAGTTAGACAACTAGGTACTACTTTACAGACTGATCTTGTTTCAAGCTCCAGTGTATGGACAATGCTTAATCAGTGTGTACATCAGAAAATAAACATAATCATCAAGTACACTAATTAAGCCTAGAAAATGTTGCAACATGCATACAGTGTATGGATTAACAAGGCAATTCATTAAAAATCTTAATTACGAATACTATATTTCTCATACATTTTATTCCACAATGCTTTCGATGAGTTCAGCAGTTCTATAACCCATTGACACTACTCGCTTAAGTGAATTTCTTTTAAATCATGACACATCTGTGTATCCTCTCTACATTGACAGCCTTTATAGAAATAATACTTCTCACCTTACACCAGATAACTTGACATCTTCTCTTGGAGTAGCTAAAGAAGAATAAATCAACTGTCATAGAAATGTTGAAAATAATTACACTGAAAAGATAGAAATGTATCAAATGCAATAATCACTAAGCAGTATCCCATTTTTGCACATTCTTAAAATTTAATAATTGATGTTTATGTGCTGTACAGATTTCCTATAGAAGAAAATTCATCAAAAAAGGTGAATGTAAAATAAGTATGTAGATAAAACATATATATATATAGGTAAGAACACATCTATGTATATGTTAAATGTATAAAATGTATGAAAAAATAATTATATAAGTGTGTGTATACATATATATCTCAACTATATATATCCTTTACCTGTAAACTTAGTTTTCAGAAATCAACATTTCTCAAACAAAATTTCCTTAGGGTGTAGCATAAATAAAAGAAGAGTTATATAGTATATCAGTGACACAACATTTTTTGTTCTGTCAAAAAATAGGTAATTTCCAATAATATATAATGAATAAGGGGAAGGAGGTAAGGGATTTGTCCTACTTACTCCATCTTGTTGAACACTGTAACTATAAATACAAAAACCTAAACTAGTAATCCCCCGTCTATAGCAACAGTGTTATTACATTCTAATTGCACCTAGTTTTGATATGTAATAAATCAATTTAAAAAAAACTATCTAATTAACAAATTAACCCAATTTTTTAAAATTGTCCAGATCTACAGTCTTACCTTGAAGTCTATAAAAAATGGTCCAGTTACTGTCATAGTTTAATAATTGGTGTTATTATTTTCTCTTTTCTCAACTTTTTGAATTCATGTTACTTATTCATGAAGAAATGCAATTTTCTGTAAAAGTTACATATTTACTTGTCTAAGTATGTAAAATACATAGAAATTTTTTTAATCTTAAGTCCAACCATATACAGAGCTTTATAATATTTTAATTTTGATGTTCTTTTACTAAAAATGTTATGTTGTTTATCCCTTCAGACTGAAAACTTGCCAGTATTGGCAAGCTTGGTTTCTGTATGATGTATAGTCAAAATTCCAGATATCAACTGACATAAAATTTAAATGCAAATACTTAAAAATAATTTAATGAGGCATATTTCCAGTCCTTTTTTTAACTACAAGACTTAAAAAAAGCCTTGACTACTGAAACTGAAAATAGGGAAACTATATAAGTAAATAAAAGCTTTTGACCTTGTGGATAGAAATTGCACACTGGGGGCGCCTGGGTGGCACAGCGGTTAAGCGTCTGCCTTCAGCTCAGGGCGTGATCCCGGCGTTCTGGGATCGAGCCCCATGTCAGGCTCTTCCACTATGAGCCTGCTTCTTCCTCTGCCACTCCCCCTGCTTGTGTTCCCTCTCTCGCTGGCTGTCTCTATCTCTGTCAAATAAATAAATAAAATCTTTAAAAAAAAAAAAAGAAATTGCACACTGTCTTCTACTATCTAGATTATAATGTTGTCTATTATGTCCTTTTAAAAAGTAAATTATAACTAAAATGAGATGGATGGCTTTTGTTAAAGTTCATTTCAAGTTTAAATTCATTTGTTTCAGTTTATCAACTTTGAAGCAATTTCGTCTCAGTGCATTTGGTGTGTCATATCATCAAGCTTTGCCAAATCCAATCCATCATTGCTGAAGGTCCAAACAATAATAATTTCTTCATTACTGAAATGCAAGTACAGTGCAAGTAGATGTTTATCTGTGGTAAATTATTATCCTCCTAACTAAAAAGTTGGAGGAATTATAGAAAATATGCTATGATTTCTAGAAACTAAGCAGACTTATCTATAGATAGGCTGTTATAATAAATCATTTAATATTTTTTAAGGGGAGGGTATCACAAACCATTTGTGAAGCTGATAAAAGCTGTGGACCCTATTCCTGAGCAAATCGCATACAGTGATAAACATGAGATTTTTCACAGCTCCATAGCAGAGTGCTTCTTATCCCCAGATCACATAAGTGAGACAAAAGAAAAACGCCAAAGTCTCTAAAATTTATAAGGTCAGAGCCCACCAGTGTATCAAGAAACAAATGTGAGACACACTTCTCTAGGGTTCCATGATGCCAGGAAAAAAATAAACATACACACACACCCATCCAAGAAACCCAAAAAGAAAATTATTTTCCCAGTTCTTTTAGATAAGTTATATTTGACATTCCAGGATCCTATATTTCTCAGCAGGAAGCAGACACCTTGTTCCACGAGAGGAATCAGTTCCTTCCTTTGGTGCCTCTCAGAATCTGCACCCACAGCCTTAGCACAACTAACCAGCTCAGTCACTCTTCACAAAACCAATTCCACACCTTCTAATTCCACAGGGAGCTAAATACTCTATTTTGAGAGTGGAAAACAAATAATTATTTGTCCAAATTATGGTCAAAGCTGTAAAATGTCTTATGCCTCAGCTGTATTTGACACTTTCTAGATCAGAGACTGTCTGAGGACAGATGAGGGTAGGGTTGTTTCGTACTAAACAATGCCTGAAAGAGTGGCCTATAACATCCTGGTGCGATAGAGACTAGTAGAAGACATGCATTACATTTGTTCCTGCTCATCCTGAGCCCTATTTTTTTTAAGATTTTTTTATTCTTTGTTTATTTGACAGAGAGAGAGGCAGTGAGAGAGGGAACACAAGCAGGGGGAATGGAAGAGGGAGAAGCAGGTTTCCCGCCGAGCAGGGAGCCCGATGTGGGGCTCCCATAACCCTGGTATCATGACCTGAGCCAAAGGCAGGTGCTTAATGACTGAGCCATCCAGGCACCCCTCCTGAGCCCTATTTCTTGACAATGCCACAAGCCAGTTCATGTCCTCTCTTGCTTCAGGTCCCTGAAATCAAACAAGGTATAGCTCTTTTGTTTGTACTAAAATAATATCCACAACAGCAGAAGATAGCACTTTCTTCCTCTTTCTTATGCTGCAATGCTAAAATTTCAAATAAAAAAAGTTATTTCCCATCTCATGATGTTCTTAGACTTCAGAAGAAACTTATTAAATATCATTTAATCTGTGTTTGTGGTTTGGATTGTATATGCTGTGCCTCATCCCAAAGAGAATTTGAATAATGAATATACTTTCAAAACATGCTAAACATATGAAATAGTGTATTCAGGGGCACCTGGGTGCCTCAGTAGGTTACGTGTCCAACTCTTGATTTCAGCTCAGGTCACAATCTCAGGGTCCTGGGATCGAGCCCTGCGTCAGGCCCCACGCTCAAAAGGGAGTCTGCTTGAGGATTTCTCTCCCTCTCCTTCTGCCCCTCCCCTGGTGCTCTCTCTTTCTAAAATAAATAAATAAATCTTTTTTAAAAATACTATATTCATCAAGGCTAATGCTAAAAAATTGGAGCTTTAAGAATAGAAACAAAACTAACATCATCAGCAATAATTAGAAAATATTAAATAGCAAAAGCACTTGAAGTTATCCTTAAACTCTAAGATTACTTTTAAAGTTCTTATTAAGATTTTTAGGGTTTGTTGTTGAGATAAACACATTTTCAACATGAAGAAAAAGTGATCTTTTGAGACCACTATTTTATAATCCTTAATTTTCTGTTTCCAGGACAACCACATAGAATTGATAGCAATTCCATTATTGAAGTGAATGTGATACATCATCAGATTTTGCACAATGTTATATAAATGCATAAAATATTATAAAATTAATTATCTTGTGAAGATACACTATGTAGACAGAACTTTCTAGTTGACAATAACAATACCATATCTATTAATAATTATGACAACCATGAATTTTGGATTACTTATCTTGAGCTGGATGCTATGGATTTTGATCTAAATGCTGATATTATCCTACTAAATGATTTTTAGCCAGGAATGAGAGTAATGATTACCTCCAGCATCATAAGTTTTGGGAAAGAGTTTTTTCTCTTTTTCCCCACAGAAGATGAGAAGGCATTAGGTAGTTTCCATTTGCTTGCAATATTTAAAGTCAGTAGTGTAAAAATTTAAAAACGCCTTCCCATGAAAAAATAAATAAAAATATAAAACATTTTTGAACATAGGCAAAATGATTAAATAAATAAATAAATAATATATGTATATGTGAGTAAGACAGGATGTTAACAGATATTTTGGGAACATCTGCCAATCCCTGGTTCCCTGGAGCTTTGGTTGTAGTTGGCTATGCAGAGAATGGTGATAAAGCCTATGGCCATGCAATGTGGGAAAGAGATTTGGAGATATCAACTCCCTACTACTTGAGAAGCTTGAGCCCATGGAAAGAAATGCCCTCAAATGAAAAGATTAACGAGAAAAAAATGACTCATTTAGGGTAACTAAAAGTAAAGTTGCCTGCCTTGGACCTGGCTCTGGGTGAAGGTGGAAAATAACCACTAACCTAGATATACATGATGAACAATTCTACCTTCAAAAAATAAAAATAAGTTGTAACAATGTTTTGTCTCTCAGGTGGGTTTGGCACCTGAATCCACTACTGTTGTAGTCCCCCAAAAACCAAGTTAAGAGTTTAAAGTGGTCTGGATTGCCTCCTGGTGGAAGTAAACACAAAATTTCCTAAAGGAACAAATCTTCAATTAATCATCAAAGAATTCCTATAGATAAGGCTCTAATACATATGAATGCACATTTTCCCCAAAAGACAGTAATAAAACACATGAAGAACTAATTATAAAAATAGAAAAATGAATGAGAGACTGTAAACAAAAGAAAAGGACAGCAGTATCATACTCATGAAATTGCAAATTGTGGAAATAATGGCTATAGAATATAAAATAAATTTAGCATCACTGATGAAATAAATGAACATATCTAATTGATGATTAATGAACAAGAAACTATGAAAAACAATGAGGCAGATTTGATAAAGAACTAATTATCACACCTAGCAATGAAGAATATAACAAATAAAATAAGAATTTTGGTAGATGGACTAAACAACAAATTTGACACATTTGAAGAACTGGGAAATGGAACTGAAGAATATACTCAGACTATAGCACAAAGAAATAAATTAAAATATTAAAATGATTTAAAAAATATGGAAGACAATGAGAAGGGCTAACATGTCTAACAGGAATCTCAAAAAAAAATATTAGGTAGAATCAAGGAGCTCAAAGAGAAAGTGGATGAAAGTTTCCTCACATTTCTGAACCACAGTGAATTCCAGTCAGAAAAAATAAAACAAAATCTATACCTACAGAAATAATAGTGAAGATGCAGTACTTAATAAATCAATAAGAGAATTTGAAAAACAGTAAGCTATTACTTGAAAGAAAATGTAGTAAACTGCTAGAAGCCTTCTCTGCAACAAAAAAAGAACCCAGGGCTCTGGAGATCATCTCCAAAGGCTAAGAGAAACCATGAGAAAATAACTGCCAACTTAGCCATGTGAAGTGAGAAAAAAAATTTTTTTTTAGATTTACTCATTTATTTGAGGGAGAGAGAGAGAGCATGAGTGGGAGGGGCAGAGGGAGAAGGAGAGAGAATCTGAAGCAGACTCTGCACTGAGCATGGATCCCCATGCTGGGCTAAATCTCAGGAGCCTGAGATCATGCATGACCTGAGCTGAAATCAAGAGTTGGATGCTTAACTGTTAGCACCACCCAGGGACCGCTAAGGTGAGCAATTCTCTCTTCCAAAACAAAAGGAAAAGAAAACCATTTCAGACAAATACAACAAAGACTTTACTACCAATAGACCCCCCCCCATGGAATTATAAGTAATGTGCTATAGGAAGAAAAGAACAACTAAAATGCAATTCTGACATGCAAAAGCATTGATAAATGAAAAAGAAGGTTAACATGTAAGCAAACTAAACTTTGACTCATAGAGCAATAAAAATAACATCAAAGTTGGGGGAGAATTATTAAACACCGCTTGAAAATAATATAGGAGTCAGGAGGGTTGGAATTGATTTAAAGAAGCCTATGATTATATTGCCTGAGAGGATGGTGAAGATATTGATTAGGTTTAATCATATTAAGTAAATCATGTATGAAAGTTTCTGGGGAAACCAGTAAAAGATTGAATTATTAACTGAGGACAAAATTTTATTGGTTCAAAGTAAGGCAAGTAAAGAAGAAAAACAAAACAAAAAAAAAGCAGACAGAGAAAATCACAAGATTTCTCTTTATCATTTGTCATTATATAATGACAAAATTTTTAGTTTATCAGGGACATAGAACAATTCTAGACTTGTAAGCATCTAATAACATAGCCTCAAAATATATAAAGCAGACATTGGAAACTCTAATAAAAATTGACAAATTGCTATCATTGTGTGGAGTTTAATTCCCTCAGTAACTGATTAAGCAGATAAGCAGATAAAGATCAGTAAGGCTATAGATGACTTAGACAACATACAAATTCAAGCTTATATAGAACCCAGAATTCTTTAAAAACATAGAGTAAGTTCTTTATATATTTTGGATACTAACCCTTTATCAGATACATCATTTGTAAATATCTTCTCCCATTTCACAGGTTGCCTTTCAATTTTATTGTTTCCTTTGCTGCAGGAGATTTTTATTTTTATGTCATCTTAATATTTTATTTTTGCTTGTTTCCCTTGCATCAGGAGACATATCTAGTAAGAAGTTGCTATGGCTGATGTCAAAGAGGTTACCGCCTGTGTTCTCTTTTAGGATTTTAATAATTTCATGTTTCACATTTATATCTTTAATGAATTCTGAATTTATTTTTGTGTATGGTATAAGAAAGTGGTCCAGTTTCATTCTTTTGCATGTTGCTCTCCATTTTCCTAACACCATTTGTTGAAGAGACATTTTTTCCCCATTGGATATTCTTTCCTGCTTTGTTGAAGATTAATTGAATATATAGTTGTGAGTTCACTTCTGGGTTTTCTGTTGTGTTCTATTGATCTACGTGTCTATTTTTGTGTCAGTACCATACTGTTTTGATGGCTCTCTTGAACTTTGTAACATACCTTGAAGTCCAGAATTGTGATGCCTCCAACTCTGCTTTTCTTTTTCAAGGTTGCTTTAGCTATTCAGGGTCTTGTAGTTCCATACAAATTTTAGAATTGTTTGTTACTGCTCTGTGAAAAATGTTGCTGGTACTTACCCAAAGAATACAAAAATAAGAATTCAAAGGGATACATACATCCCAATGTTTATAGCAGCATTATCTACAATAGCCAAATTATGGAAAGAGCCCAAATGTCCATAAACTGATGAAGGGATAAAGAAGTTGTGGCTTATATATACTATGGAATACTACTAGGGCATAAAAAAGAATGAAATTTTGCCATTTACAATGATGTGGATGAAGCTAGGAAGTATCATGCTAAGTAAAATAAGTCAGTCAGAGAAAGACAGATACCATACGATTTCACTCGTATGTGGAATTTAAGAAACAAAACAAATAAGCATAGGTGAAAAAAGGAGACAGTGGAATTTAAATAAAAACTTTAAAAAAATACATTGAATATTATGAAAATGACAATATACTAGAATATAAATGTCAAAAAATTAATATCACAAAGACCATGTTATTTAAGCATAAGTAATTAAGTTAAAAATCAATCACAAAGAGTAACTTAAAAGAAAAACACATTAAGAAATCAAAATTTTGGGGCATCTGGGTGGCTCAGTTGTTAAGCGTCTGCCTTCAGCTCAGGGCATGATCCCGGGGTCCTGGGATCGAGCCCCGCATCAGGCTCCTCCCCTGGGAGCCTGCTTCTTCCTCTCCCACTCCCCCTGCTTGTGTTCCTTCTTTCACTGGCTGTCTCTATCACTGCCAAATAAATAAATAAAATCTTAAAAAAAAAGAAATCAAAATTTTAAATATTTTTAACTAACTCATTGAGCCCACAGCATTTAGAAAACACTCTTACAGGGGTGCCTAGGCATCTCAGTTGGTTAAGGGACCAATTCTTGGTATTGGCTCAGGTCATGATCTCAGGGTTGTAAGACTGAGCTCCACATCAGTCTCCATTCTCTGTGTGTAGTCCATTTAAGATTGTTCTCTCTCCCTCTCCCTCTATCCCACCCTCTGCCTCTCCCTCTCTTTCTCTCTTTCCTTCCCTCCCTAAGATAACAAAAATATGAGATATTATAACCTATGAGATAAGAAAATTGTTGTTGACTTAGGCCTTAAATGTATGTATATCTGAACTAGAAATGCATGTACTACTTAGCCTTAAATACTTTCCACAAAAAAGAAGATAATCTCAAAAGTAATGAGCTGAACAGCCAGTTTAAGAAGTTAAAAAAATAAACAAGAAAATAATTAATAAAAAAAGATAAGAAAGGAAGTAATAAATAGCAGATGTTAATGCAAATGAAAATAAAGATAAAATTGAGGGGATCATCAGAATGAAAAGTTGTTTTCAAAGACATTTAAAAAGGGAAAACTCAGGTCAGAATAATTAAGAAAATAAGAATAGTACAAATAAACAATATTAAAACTGCAAAAGGGAAAGTAGTTGTAGATGCATTAGGTATGTAAATAATATGAACAACTTCAGGCCAATACACTTGAAGACTGCTTAAGCAAACAAATTCCTCTAAAAACATAAATGATTAGCCTGATTCAGAATCATCTAGATTTCCAGTGATCTCATAGCATTAATTAAATGTAAGTGGTATGTAAAATTCTCCCCTGAAAATGAAACAAATGGTTCCAGAAGGCTTAACAAATGAATTTTACCAGAGCATTAATGAATAGGTGATTCCAACATAAGCCAACTCATGCAGAGAATCAAAAAAGAAGGGATACTCTTCAACTCATTTTATGAGGTGAAGTAGAATAATAATACCAAACCACGAGGAAGAAGAAAAAATGGTTAAGAAAGA
The DNA here is from genome assembly GCF_002007445.2 of Ailuropoda melanoleuca. NCBI lineage: Eukaryota > Metazoa > Chordata > Mammalia > Carnivora > Ursidae > Ailuropoda > Ailuropoda melanoleuca. The sequence continues at coordinate 5,138,193 of NW_023179820.1, forward strand.
AAATTCAAGGATAATCTTACTAGTGAACCTCAACACAAAAGTCTAAACAAAATATTAGTAACGTCATCTGATAATATATCAAAAAAATAATGTCATGACAAATTTGGGTTAATTAATTTCAGTAATTCATTCAGTAATGGTGATTCAACATTAAAAATTCTAATTATATAACATCTTAAAATAGAAACATAAAGTGCACACTGATGACTAGCTTACCTCTGTGGGCAACTGGAGCTCAACCCTCTGGGAACCTGTGAGAGGCTGGAGGAAACTTAGAATAGCCCCCATGAAGGTATGAAGAAGCTGGGGTGCTCCCCTCCCTTATTGGATAAGGGTCCCTCCCTGGCACTTCTTGCCTGCCCTATGTAGGCTGAGTACAATTCAAGGTGAAAGAGCAGCCCTCAGGCAGAGAAAATGAAGTGCTTGAGTTACAAATCTCTCAGTCAGTACTAGAACTGTCCTCCATATAAAATACTGCTGATTATTCAGGTGAGGGGAAGATTGAGATGTGGCTGGAGGTGTAGCATTGTTGATGCCACTGTGGACCCTAAGAAGAGGAGTTTCTATGGAGTGGTGGGATAAATCCTGAGTGGAGGCAAAGTCTGAGAGAAGAGATGAGGAACTGGGTACAGGGAGTACTGACGAGTCTTTTGAGCAGGTTTACTGAAAAGGAAAGCAGAGAAGTAAAGCAGAAGGTGAAGAAAGAAGAGCAGTCAAAGTAGTTTCTGAAACTATTATAAAAAAGGGAGAAATGATAGGAGGTTTCTATGCTGATGGTGCTGATCCAAGAGAAAGGGGAAAACAGGCATAAGAGAAAGAATAGGAGAACTGCTGGAGTGCTGAGATGCCCTTGCATCAGTGAGAAGGGATAGGATCTAAATGGGAAAGTACTGGTTGGCCTTTGATCAGAGCACTGACAGTGCAGGCAGGAAAGTTGACTGGGTAGATGATAGCTTGCAGAAGTTCTCTTCTGATGGCTTCCGTTTTCTTAGTAAAAGTTCATCAATGAGGATGGAGGAAAAAGTGCTGGAAGTTTGAAGTCACAAATCTAAAAGCAGAGTCATGAACAAACTAGGGAAATGTGGAGTCAGGGCTGAGATTTGTGGTCATTAATTTAAAATGAGATCAGTCAGCCTAGCTGAAATTTAATCATGGCCCATTCAGCCAATTGGTACAGATACAAAGAGGTAAAAACAGGGCTTAATCAAAAATGGATTTAACTTGATTTTTTTAATCAAGTTTTTAACCAAAGATTTTTTTAAGAGAGGAACAGAGTTGGGTGGTATGTATGGATGTGATTTGAGAGTTTGATCATAGAAAGTTAGAATACTTATGGTAGAAGATTTTAGACCCTGCTGCAGTCAAAGGACGTGGGAGCTGAAATGTTAAAAGGCCTTTCTCAGGAAAGAGAAGCTGGTGGCTGTGCTCAGAAGAGATTCTTGAAAGTGAGACAACGAAGCTTTGTAGTTCCTGGTCAGGGGCACACTCATGAAAGTGAGTGGCTGGAATGAATATAAGAATTGAAATACTAGGATTTGTAAAGGAATCATCTATGACATATATTTTATGTGAATGTTGAAATCATCTTAAAATAAATCACCCTGTTGTTTAGCTGTGGCTCTGGGCCTGGAGCTAAAATCTTCAAGAAATCAGAAGTGATAGAGGGATGTCCAAATGACGACCCCTAGGCAAGGATGCAGAGCTATAGCTGTTCAGGGAGGGACAAAGAAAATGGTCTGGAGGCAGCAATGGTGGGAGCTGGAGGTGGGGGGATAAGGGACTGGGACCTGGGGGTTAAGAAGAACACCTTTTCCCCCTCTATGCCAATTGTCCCGATGGACTTTGGAGAGAAAGCAGCCACTGCTTCTCAAGAGTTTCAGGGGATGCTATGCCCTCAGAGGAAAACCAGGGTTGGGTTAGAACAGAAGGTTATAAAAATGTTGCTGGTGACAGACTATGATTCCCAAAGAACAGAGCATCTGGGCTTTAGGAATTGGGAAAGAAGGGAGGATGGGATTAGAATAGGGAATCTGAAAACCCCAGTGGGGATTAAAGTGAAGGAGAAAACCTACTTTCCTCTTCCCCTTAAAAATCAAAGGTAGCTTTACTTATATGAGTTGCCCATTGTTGTTTCGAAATATCTTTAAGAAACTTGCTTATCGTACCTATGAGGTATTTTTTTCTTTTATATTTTGTATCTCATCAGAAGGCACAATTAAGACAATAAATCCAAATAATAAGGAAGAGAATGTTGGTCAGCCATAAGGAAGGATGTTCCGAACAATAAGAGATATTTGAAAATGGAACATGATAACTTATCATTGGAAATGTGTGGGGAGAGGATGAATGGTTGTCTATAGAGAGGTTTCTGAGAAGACTTTCCACAAGGAGTAAAGCTGGATGGGGGGGGGAAGGATGGGGGTCTTCTAAAATCTCTTTTAATTCCAAGGTTCTCAGGACTTGGTTTCCAATGGGACAAGAAAAATGAATATTTATCCTTGTATTCATCTTTACACCATGTTTGATTCTGGTCCAAGTTGAAGGCTATGATCTTGATCATTTCCTCCTCATAGTCTTTTACTCTTAGAAAAAAAGGTTATACGTAATGAAGATAGAAATTCTTAGCCCATATATCCAACACATTTCTTTAGTTTCACTTTCTGTTGCTGAGAGAGATGTGTCACCTTGACAAGAGAATTACCTTGTATTTTCCTTCCTTTTCTTTCTCACTTTATCCAGCCTCTCCTCCTAAAAGTGAGAGGTCGGATGCCAGGCTCTGACCTAGACTGGTAGGAAGTAGGGTTGTACGGCAAAAACACATGTATTTCCATACATGTGGCTGTCAGAAATACACAACGCTTTTGATCTGGGAGAGAGGGGGAGATCATGACTCTGAAAGTGCACAGAAGGTATGTTTTGGATTGAAACATGGAGTCCCCTAGTGATTCGGGGTACAACTGAAATGATGGTCCTCCAGCTCTTCCAAGAAAATACTATCAAGTCCTTCCAGGCCTTTGGAAAATATCCAATCTCTGCCTCATTTCTGTTGGTCTTCATTGGCTCTTTCCCTCAAGAAGCATGCCTTTTCTATAACATGGTTATTGACAAATCAAAGTTCCACTTGTGAGGTTGATTCTCTTTCTGTTACTCCACAACAATGTAAGGAATCATATACAACTGAAAAACCCTTCACATGAAGTTGACTTTCAGTCAATTTCCGAGTGTCCACATTTAGAAAAAGAAAAATATAAGCTTTAAAAAGAAATAACATTGCATTTGGTATTGGACACAGTATGAAGCTGGTATTATTTTTTAATATACTTTACATGTAATAAATAATAGCATTCAAGAGATAAGGTGCCTTGCCTAAAGTCATATCTTTGTGCAGAAAATAGCAGATAGCAAATCCAGGTGTTGCACCCAAGTTCCATATTTTATTTGTGCTATGCTGCCTCTTTTTACATGATATTTTTTAAGCTGTAAATTCCACACAAATATAAAGTATTTGTGTTATCACTATCATCATTTGTTCCTTGTTGCAAATTCTTTTAATTTAAGAGGCTATGAGGATTATAAAAAAAAAAAGTGCAACAGCTGGCCAGTAGCTGGGATGTGCTAATGAGCACAGGAAGAGAGGTAGCCTCCATTCAGCACTAATTATGCATGACCATGCAATCGGGATTTTCCTCACATTTGAACCCAGATATGTCTGACTCCAAAATGCATGCTCATTTCTCTAAACTATGCTGCCTCACAGCAACATTACCTGGCTACTAGATAATTACCAACTCTGTGGTTCTCAAAGTTTGGGCTCTGGACCAGCATCAGCTGGGAACTTAGAAATGGAAATGCTTGCATCCCATCCCAGAACTATTGAATCTGAAACTCTGGGAGTGAGGCCTGGAAGTCTGTGGTTTAACAAGCCCTTGAGGTGTTTCTGGTTATGTATGATACACTCTCAAGTTTGAGAACCATTGGTTTAAAGAAAAGACCAGGCAAAATGTTTTATCTACGATATCTACAGCAGGAATGTTACTGACTTTTATCAGAAAACTGTTCAAAAATAAAACCCTAAAGTTCTAGTAGGCATTTTAAAAGATTAACATCAAAATACATTAAAGGTCCAGATAAAATAGAGAAATTCAAAATGATGGTCATCCCCAAATTTCTACGTACATACAAATGATCCAAGATATCAAAAATTTTGCAAGGATTGCTGAATATTTTTTTAATAATCATGTTATATGCTAAGACTATAGTAAGAATGTCTGGTTAATGTTTTGATCTATTAATGAGTTTCTTTTTGTCTTTGTATTTCACTGTATGAAACAAGGTGATGTCTTTGTGCTCTTTGTCTTAGAGACAAAGTGGGGGAGGGAGAAGGAGTAGCTACAAAGCTTTTCTAACTTTATTTTAAACAAACAAGCAAATAAAGATACAATTTAAAAGCTTAGTTCTGTAGGAATTTTTAGACACAGATAAATATCTCAAACCAACTCTTCATAGATTTTCTCCCAGAAGAGGCAGAGAGAAAGGGAGACAGCAAAGCAAAAGACAGAAAAGGGAGATGTAGGGTCTCAGGGTCTATGGATCGAGTAGATTGGGGGGCAGATAAGTAGCCACTCCTATCCCAACCCTGGGCATTGTGTCAATCTGTGGTGTCGGTAATCCCAGGTGGAATTAAAGTGAAGTTTCTCTGCCTATTCAGCGTAATGGATGCTCTGAACTAGAGACTATGAGCCTTTTATACAATAAAGTCACATTATCTGCACTAGTGGGCAGGGACTCCTGTATAGTACTTCTTTCACATGAATTTTACGGGAGTCAAGTCCATTTCTCTGGGTTTCAAATGAGGGATCAGAGACCAAGTTGAAGGCTCTAGGGCACACCGAAACAGCTTCGAGCAGCAGCGTGGTCAGGCAGAAACAGAGTGACAGAATGGGCTGTGGCTGTAGGAAGAGCTATGGTCAGTTACCATGGGCAGAGGGGTGCAGCATAGGGTCATGAAATGTCAGTCACAACCATATACTAAAGCATGCTATATAAGCACTTTGAAAAACTTTCTCCCCCCAACTAACCTTTCTGAGAAAAATCCACAACAAACATTATGAGAAAAGTTCACGTTAAATGGCCAGTTGGTCATGCAGACCTGCACCTAATTCATACTACTGTAACTAGATCAAAACTCCCTTTCAAGGGACAACCATTCCATCCTTTGGTATCATCCTGAGTAGCAGCAGAAGTCACTCACTTACTTTGACGAGACAGATAGGAATGCTGAATCCTCATACAGATTTAGAGAATCTATAAATAAGACTGAAGAAAGAGATGAGGAAGTTAGGGAACAAGACGAGGACAGAATGAGAAAATATGATGAGAAAAAGTCTCTCAGAGAAATACAGATTATCATTCAGCATTGCCTGTGAAGAGTATTAGTATCAGCAGAAATTTTAGAAAGATAAAGATTGTGGTAATTAACTCTCAAAACAGCAAAAAGGCCTTAAAAATATTGGCCAGAGCAGACTCAGGACCTCTGACAGAATAGGGTCAAAGGGAAGAACAGAAGTGAGAAAGTAGAAGTGATGGGTACCAAGGATCGATGGGCTGCGTGACCATCACAGATGCAGCCTCAGTCTCCGGCCTCTTCAAGCTCCTGCAGAGCCATGTCCTTGGGTGGAGTCCTGGAACCTTCTCCTATTTTCCTAGATGATCATGAGAGCTGCTGTTAGGGAGCCTTCTCTTGGCATATAGACTACAATGCAACATAACTGACCTGTAGCAAACAATCCTTCCTCAGAATCCTACCTCTCTTCAGATGATAAAATCGGGGTTTAAAAACAAAAACAAAACACCTTACATTTGAGCCTGGGTAATGCTCTCTACTACCTCGTTCCTGTCCTAAGGCTTTGTGCTGATTGTTCCCTCCAGGGCACGCTTTATTGTGCTGGACGCTGGAATCTGCCCAACACTGGCTTGGCCAGCAGTTGAAGCACCACAGTGAAGTCACCAGAGCGCCAACACTAAGTCACTGCCCTCATCTCTCTCCATCAGAACACCCTGCTGGTTTCATCACAGTGTCAATCACTGTCTGAGACTTACATCTACTTAGAGTCTCCTTCCCACCAAAATAAAACCCACAGCAGAGATCCCAACAGCCTGTCCACTGTCCCATCCCTAGTGCTGAGCACACAGTAGGTGTTACAGAACACTTGCTAAATGAACTGCAGTATTTGGCAGATGCCTCTCCCCTCCTCCACCCAGCCCTGGTATACAGGTCACACATGCTCTGTCTCTGAGCTGTCTGTCTGTCTCACTGCTCTGTGCTCAGAGCGGTTGGCCAGACCTGGCACATCACAGAAGCTCAAGTAGTTTACTGAGGTCCTGAATGCTGGTGAAGGCTTTCTGTGGTTTGCTCTGGAAAAACAAAATTCATCTACTATTTAGCAAAGAAGTTTTTGGTGGTTGGAAATGAAGTAAAATATGAAAGCAGCTTTGACTATCTTTTTTGTAATATTGCTGTAATAATACCATTGATAAATACTTTACATTAATTTTACTCTAGAAGAATCCATCCACTTTATTTTTTTAATAATAATTTTTATTATGTTATGTTAGTCACCATACAGTACATCCTTAGTGTTTGATGTAGTGTTCCATGATTCATTATTTGCGTATAACACCCAGTGCTCCATGCAACATGTGCCCTCCTTAATACGCATCACTGGCCTATCCCAATCCCCCACCCCCCTCCCCTCTGAAGCCCTCAGTTTGTTTCCCAGAGTCCATAGTCTTTCGTGATTCATTTCCCCTTCTGTTTACCCCCCCTTCATTCTTCCCTTCCTTCTCCTACCGATCTTCCTGCTATTTCTTATGTTCCATAAATGAGTGAAACCATACGATAATTGTCTTTCTCTGCTTGACTTATTTCACTTAGCATAATCTCCTCCAGTCCCATCCATGTTGCTGCAAATGTTGTGTAATCATTCTTTCTGATGGCTGAGTAATATTCCATTGTATATATGGACCACATCTTCTTAATTCAATGGTCTGTTGAAGGGCATCTTGGCTCCTTCCACAATTTAGCTATTGTGGACAATGTTGCTATGAACATTGGGGTGCATATGGCCCTTCTCTTCACTACATCTGTATCTTTGGGGTAAACACCCAGTAGTGCAATTGCTGGATCATAGGGTAGCTCTATTTTTAACTTTTTGAGGGAACTCCACACTGTTTTCCAAAGTGGCTGTACCAACTTGCATTCCCACCAACAGTGTAAGAGGGATTCCCTTTCTCCATATCCTTTCCAACATTTGTTGTTTCTTGTCAATTTTTGCCATTCTAATTGATGTAAGGTGGTATCTCAATGTGGTTTTGATTTGAATTTCCCTGATGGCTAACGATTTTGAACATTTTTTCATGTGTCTGTTAGCCATTTGTATGTCTTCATTGGAAAAGTGTCTGTTCATATCTTCTACCCATTTTTTTATTTGATTACTTGTTTCTTGTGTATTGAGTTTGAGAACTTCTTTGTAGATCTTGGATACCAGTCTTTTATCTGTAGCATCATTTGCAAATATATTCTCCCATTCCGTGGGCTGCCTCTTAGTTTTTTTTTGACTGTTTCCTTGGCTGTGCAGAAGCTTTTTATCTTGATGAAGTCCCATAAGTTCATTTTACCTTTTGTTTCTCTTGCCTTTGAAGATGTGTCATGAAAAAAGTTGCTGTGGCCAATGTCAAAGAGGTTGCAGCCTATGTTCTCCTCCATGATTTTGATGGACTCCTGTCTCACATCGAGGTCTTTCATCCATTTGGAGTTTATCTTTGTGTATGGTGTGAGAGAGTGGTCAAGTTTCATTCTTTTGCATATAGCTGTCCAATTTTCCCAGCACCATTTATTGAAGAGACTGTCTTTTTCCACCAGATGTTTTCTCCTGCTTTGTCAAAGATTAGTTGCCCATAGAGCTAAGGGTCCATTTCTGGGTTCTCTATTCTGTTCCATTGGTCTATGTGTCTCTTTTTGTGCCAGTACCATGCTGTCTTTGTGATCACAGCTTTGTAGTATAGCTTGAAATCCAGCAACATGATGCCCCCAGCTTTGTTTTTCCTTTTCAACAATTCCTTGGTGATTTAGGTGTTTTCTGGCTCCACACAAATTTAAGGGATGTTTGTTCCAGTTCTTTGAAAAATGTCATTGGTATTTTGATTGGAATGGCATTGAAAGTGTAGATTGCTCTGGGTAGCATAGATATTTTAACTGTGTTTAGTCTTCCAATCCATGAGCATGGAATGTTTTTCCATATTTTTGTGTCTTCTTCAATGTCTTTCAAGAGTGATCTGTAGTTTCTAGAATATATATCCTTTACCTCTCTGGTTAAGTTAATTCCGAGATATCGTATGATTTTTGGTGCTATTGTAAATGGAATAGATTCCCTAATTTCTCTTTCTTCAGTCTCATTGTTCGTGTATAGAAATGCAACTGATTTCTGAGCGATTCCCTAATTTCTCTTTCTTCAGTCTCATTGTTCGTGTATAGAAATGCAACTGATTTCTGAGCATTGAGGGTTTTCCATATAGAGTATCATGTCATCTGCAAAGAGAGACAGTTTGACTTCTTCTTTGCCAATTTGAATACCTTTTATCCCTTTTTGTTGTCTGATTGCTGTTGTAAGGACATCTAGTACTATGCACTTTAAGGAGCTGTAACTGCTCATTTTTGTTCAAAACATATTCATATGTCTTCATCTTTTGGTTTACAAATAACTCTTATGATAGTGCATTTCCTTTTTATTTTTCACTTTTCATTTTCATGAATACGTATGTTCTCCATTCTTTTATATAGTATTTAGATGATGACAAAAATGTACATAAGCTTCTCTGGTATTTACTAAAAATCACAAAAATAGATATTATTAACTTTTCTCTGAGAAAAATATTTAACTTCAAAATTTAGAAATATGCTCACTGGTACCACTTCCTGCGCTCCATGCATGAATGCTGAAAAAAAAAACATTTATTTTTGTGCAGTGCTTAAGCAGTACCCATTTATATGATTTAATAAGACAGTGTCACTTCGGTTACACACAGAAATGCCCTGATGTAAAAGGTGCTGGTGTTTGGAAGCCAGATGGTCTTACATCATACAACAGCATGAAGACAAACAGTACTGGTTACATTTTGTGCATATGTGTGTATCAGTGGAAGAGATGTTTCACTAAATATGTTCTGTGTGCATGAAATATCTGTTAGCAGTTTTAATGACACTAGAAGATATTATTTCTTACAAGTATATCCACCTACTGCCTTAAACAGCCTGAGGTGTGTATCTATCGAGCAGAATCTTCTCACTTTGGACTATAACACATTATTAACATAAAATGAATAAGCTACGACACGCCATCCTATAGGGAACAGTCTTGGCTCGACATTCCCTTCAGTGATCACTGGGAATACTGAGGAAGGCATTTAATGCCAGTGTGTGTCTATTGAGTTTAATTGTTTTTACTTTTATTCAGATTTACAATTGTTTTTAAATGATGGGGCTCATCTACAAAACCTTATTCCACAAGCAAGTAAACACAGAGCCTTGGTTTTGTAATACTGAGACACAAATGCTTAGAAATTAGGTTGTCAATCAATTCTGTCTCCTCCCTTCAAATAAAGGAAGAAAATCTCAGATATGGGATCTTTGTATAATGAAATTATTCTGGCCTCTTTCCTATGAACAAATAGGCACACAGAATTCATCAAATTAAATATAGTTCTATCATGACCTCAACAATATCTGTAGAAGGTTGAAAGATTATAAGAATTATGTGTGTTCCCTCTGGACCTTGAATTCCATATGTGTAGACATTTATACATCCATACAGATCCCCCCTCCAGCGTGGTTTTGCCACATGTACAAAGTAGCAGAAGCCTCAATTCTGCAAAATTATACATGAAGTATTTCAGTTCTCCATTAATTTCCATGATCCCTTAGAGAGATACTAAAAAGGTAAAATGGAATAGTGGAAGAGATAAAATGTAGACAAAGAGGCAGACTTTAACACTGTTTTGCAGGTCCTGGCTATTAGTACTGAGAAGTTCCCTGACCTGCTGCGTGGACAGAGCTGGTTGCGCTGACCATCTCAAGGAAAAGGAATTAAGTGAGAACATTTTACACACATGACATATGCCATTGCAGTGAGTAACTTATAGAACATGTATAGAGTTAAGTATGTTCTTTCATATCTGCGAAGTGCTGACACTTCTTCCTTCTGCTCCGTGCTCAAAGACAAAAGTAAAGGGGCGCCTGAGTGGCTTAGTCGGTTAAGCATCTGCCTTCAGTTCAGGTCAGAATCAAGCTGAGATCGAGCTGAAATGCAGCCCCTCATCCAGCTCCCCACTCAGCAGGGAGCCTGCTTCTCCCTCTCCTCCCCACTCTGTGTTGCTATCTCTGTCTCTCTTTCTCAAATAAATAAATAAAACCTTAAAAAAAGACAAAAGTAAAAATTGCTTTGGGTCTCATTTCCAAATGCTGAGTCAGTAGCCAAAGTAACATCTATCACAACACTTTGTGTTCTCAGTTTTGCATCCAGAATATGATTCTTGCTGCATTCTTTACCTAGAATTTTTTTTCTATTTTTGCTATGTTTGCTTCCTTTACTTTATCTATTTCATCTATAAGATTTGATTACACTAGTTGGAGACTCAGTTTCCTCATTGATAAGTGTGGTAATGCCTTCCTCATTATTTATACATAATATATTGTCTTAAAACTATAAGGCACTATAGAAATGTTAGTAATCTTTTGAGTGGAGCTCCAAAACCATATCAATCATTTCTTGTCCTGGAATGGAATCTAAAGCCTTATCTAAAAGTGAAATAAGATTGTTTCCTTTAAGTTCAAATTCAAGTGACACTAAAAGCTGACTTGGCATTTCTAGCAGTGGCTCATGGGCTGGTTTTCCATGTATATTTGCACATGGTGGGCATCCTCCTCACTGCACACTGCTCACACATTACAATTGGGAGTGTCCAGGTGAGTCCCAGGCATAGTTTACCTGTTTAGATTAATTTGTGTGTAGTGTGAATAGGGGATCCAGCCCTATTACAGTTTCTTATAGAAAGGATATTTTCACATACTTTTTAAAAAAAATTTGCTGTAAATACAAGGGAAGTATCATTGGTCCCAAATGAAGCCAACCTGAGATCCTTCATTTGCTTCTGACCCTGAACCAGAAAGGAACTGAAAAATGGACTGGTTGAACTCCCTGAAACAAATGATGCTTGAGTGGTTTCATGCATAATAACTGCCTTTGATGTAAATGGGGCCATCCGTCAGCAGCCACCGACGCAGAAGTGCCCCTCATCCAGGGACCAAGCCCACCAAGGAGCTTGCTGTTTCAGGCACCAGAACCCAGCCAGAGCCTCTAGCAATCGAGGACCCTCTCTTTGGAAGATTCCCAAAAAGACTCAGAGGAAACTGAAAAGCAGGGATCTGGCATATGTCCCTTCCTAGCAATTTTATTAGGGAAGTTCACATTTTAGCTGTTGTCAGCTTCCCCCCTGCTTAAGCAAGAGTAAATGAGGTGCCATTTTCATAAAATCCATGGACAGGGGGTGCTTTTCAAAACCATCCTTGAAGATAAAACCAAAAGAATATCCCTTCGGTCTCAGGTACTCCTGTCATTGAGTCAGCAGCCAAGTGAGATCTGTCTCACCACTTTACCCTCTCTTTTCTTGCATCTAGCACATGATTCTTGATAGGACAGAGCCCTTATGTTTAGGCTAAGTCTCTGGACTCACAGCTACTGTGCAGAGAAACAGTATTGCCCAGAGTTACCATACACAGCTCACAGCCTGCTCACATTGCTAGCAAGTTGCTGTATGCTATTGTGCTTTATTTTTTTTAAAACAAATATATGCTTATGTGTTTGTGGTTTGTATGTTGAACTTAGAATGCAAATAAAAGGGGATGGATAGGAGTCATTTTCAGACAAGATTTACCTCTAAGGAGCCCGTCAAGCAGCAATTCATTTCCTCACCTCTAGCCTGACAAACCAGTGACATTAAAGTCAAAGGCATGTCCTAATCGTCACGCATGTAACCACTTTTTTCTTTTTTTCACATTTGTATGCTAATCACGAGAAGCAAAAATAGACTTAGATTGGAAATCAAAGATTGGTTGTATACAGGTAATAGAGTGCTTGAATGCTTTATTTAAAGATAGAAGGCTCTTGAACCAGGCTTTATTATTGAACTAAGACTATCTATCCTTTTTGACACTTTTTAAATTAAGTTCTTCCTCTAATTTATGTTTTTGTCAGCTTTCTTCCCTTACCTGGTTTTAAGCTGGCTTCCCCCCCCTCTCTCTCTAAGTAATAAACTACTCCAGAGCAGAGAAAAAAAATTTTAATGACCCTAGAAATTCAGATTAACAAAATGGATCATTTGTATACAGCCACAGAATTATGAATCCTTCTGAAATATCTGTGCAGAAATTTTACCTGACGCAAAATTTCATTTTCTCTCTCTCTGACATCTCTCTGACTTCCCCCTTCTCAAAATGAAATGGTCATGGTACATCTTCACTAAGGTCAAACACTGCAAAGGAAAGAGGTTTGGGGGACAATTTTGAGAATCACACCCAAAAAAGCTTTTTTTTTTTCTTTTGAATTAAGGGAGACAAGTTCAAAATATGTGTTAGCATATCCAATAGAAAATAGTTTGTGGAAGCTGGACTTGAGCCACCAGTTCTGCCTGCCTCCTCACTGGATGCTCAAGCTGCCTCCTTATTACTGTTAAGCCAGCCTGCCTCCCAGTATGCTCTGCATCCATCTGACTTCCACGGAGTTTGAGAGAGTTTAGGACAAACAGAACAGGGGAGCAGCTGCATGGCGATGAGTGATGGCAGCCAGATAATCTACTATGATGTCTTGCTGGAAAAAATTGGGGACAACGTCATTTCTCCAACTTGACACAACCCCTGCCTGGAAAATGCAAGCCGAACTTAACATGCAAATTCTCCTGCTGTTTGGCATTATTTTTCTTTTTTACATTATGCACATAAGGGGAAAAAATAGTGGAATGCTAGGGGAAAGTAGAATTGTAAATTGCTTAGATCTGATTTAAAAAATTAGGGATCAGAAATTATTTTTAAAATAACAATGACTTGTTGGTAACTTATTTCCCCCCCAAAGTCATTTGATTTCTCAACAGATATCTGCCATCAAATTCTGCTTGATTTCCACAAATGACATGCTTCTGCTTTTCCTATGTTATGTAAGCTGTTTCTTCTGCTGAGAAAGCTTTTGCTTTCTCTCTCAGCCTACCTGTATTTTACCATCTGTCCAAGTGAAGTCCCACAGTCTGTGCAGTAACTTCAAATACCAGCCACCTCTCACCACCTAACATTCCAATCATCAGAAGAGTGAACAGCACAGTGAATACAGAATAAGCAGGCCAGAGCCAACCAGACTGGGCTTAAATTCTGATTCACCCATGCCTCAATTTCCCCATCTTGAGAATGGGGCAATAATAGTTCCTGCCTTACCAAATTGTTGTGTGCATTAGAAAAAAGTCTGGCAGGTAATAGGCACTACAATAGTATGTGTTAAATAAACTAAGTGCAAGCAATATGATCCAATTTATTTTTTTTAAGGTTCATTTTTTTTTAAGAGAGAGAGAGAGTAGTGGGAAGGGGCAGAGGGACAGAATGTCCAAGCAGACTCCTGCTAAGCAGGGAGTCCGATATGGGGCTCGATCTCACAAGCCATGAGATCAGGATCTGAGTCGAATTCAAAAGTCAGATGCTTAACTGACTGACCCACCCAGGTGCCCCAATATGATCCAATTTAAAAGAATCAAATCAGACAACGATTTATTGACTAACCATGCAAAATCACAATGTAGGTGCTACAGAGAAACTCCACGTCTTAAAAAAAGACATGTTGTAATCTATTATAGGACCTAAGACAAGTCTACAAATAATAGTAATTACTATTTTTTTAAAGATTTTATTTATTTATTTGAGAGAGAGAGAGAGCAGGGAGAGGGGCAGAGGGAGAGAGAATCTCAAGTCAACCCCCCCTGAGTTCAGAGCCAGACGAGGGGCTCTACCTCAGGACCCTGAGATCATGACCGGAGCCGAAACCAAAAGTCCAACGCTTGACTGACTGAACCACCCAGGTGCCCTTACAAATAATTATTTTTAAAAAAAGATGAATATTCAAAATTTCCCAAGAGTGAATTCCAAAAGAAAATGTCAATAAGGAATAATTGAAATTCAAAGAAAGATGAAGTTGCAATTAGTTGAGGAAATGCTAAAAGCTTAATGTAGAATGATATTAAATATGATTCCTTGAGAATTACTAATATTTTAATAATGAGATACTGTATGAGTCAGAGAGATAAATGGAACGGAACTGATACTTCATAAACGGAACTCAGTGTAGGTAAGAATTTGTGCACAATAAAGTATCGCCCTGACTCTACAGATCCTGCCCTTACACCTACATGAAAGCGGTGCCAGACAGCACAGGAGCCAAGAGTGCAAGCTTGGGGGCCTGCAGGCAGCTGGCCTGGACTAGACCCCGCCCCCCCCACTTCCCAGCTCTGTCAGCATAGGCTAGATACTTAAAGCTCTGAAGGTCCTGCTCTTCATCTCTAAAATAGAATGCTAATAATAATATTATCTCATAGGATGGTTGCAAGGATTCAAATAAGCAGTGCATGAAAAGCAGTTAGCACTTGCTCAATAAGCACACAGTATAAAAGCAGAATTTTGTTTTGTTTTTTAACTATTTTTAATGTTAAATATTAACTCCCACCTGTAAACATAACAAAATAAATTCCAGACAAGTAAAAATTTAATGTAGACCATAAACCCTATCCAGGGGGAAAAAAAAAGTTTGTCTCAGGATAACCAAAGTTTTTTTTAAGATTTTATTTATTTATTAGAGAGCATGAACACAAAAGAGAGAGAGAGAGCACTCAAGCAGGAGCAGGGGGAGAGGAAGAAGCAGACTCCCCACTGAGCAGGGAGTCTGATGTGGGGCTTGATCCCAGGACCCTGAGGTCATGACTTGAGCCAAAGGCAGATGCTTAACCAACTGAGCCACCTAGACGCCCCTAGGATAGCAAAAGTTCTAAGAATAAAATCAGTGGAAGGAATTATAAACACCAAAAAAATAATAAAAGTCTGAAGTCCTAAGATTTAAAAAGTTAAAAGTTTTGCATCAAAAACTTCGTAAATTGTAAAAGCTACCAATATGTGGGAAACATTGGTAACATATGTATAATATATAAAAAGCTCATAGATTTAAAAAATATATTCTAAACTCAACAGTAAGATGATAAAGGATAGAAAATGATAAGTCACATAGTGGGAAAGTGACATTAGGACACTTTTTCTTAAAACACCTGCTATGTATGCCCTAGAAAGGGTGCTATCACTACAAACCACGAATAAGTGGTCGCAGCTGAGCTAATGAGAGTTGTCACTAGAGGTTATCTAAGGTTGGGGTTTTCCTTCTGAAATTAATTGACAACAGTATATAAAGTTTTTGTGTGTGTTTTCCCAATTATCATGTTATAGTCTATAATCTCAACTTTATGCCATCTGGCCCCAGTAGTCGACTTCTAAATGAGCACCAATTGGAGGAGATTTAGACCCCAACTCCTGGCCAACCACTAGGGCACCATCAAAGCCCTCCACTGTCCCCACCGTCAGCTGGAGGAGGATCCCGTGAGGCATTCTAGGGCCTTGCCTGGAAATGATACACTTCAGTTCCACCTGTTATTTCACTGGCCAGAACATAGTCACTGGCTCCAAATTAATGCCAGAAAGGCTAGGAAAAATAAGCTGTGTGCCCAAGAAGAGGAAATGGGATTGTTGAACATTTAGCTAGTCTCAGCCACTTTATTGTACACTCAAAGGACAGAATGTTAAGTAGCTCTAGAAAGTGATATTTCTGAAGAATATTCAATGTTATGGAAAAAGCCTCATTTTAGAGTAGTGATTCAAAAACATTAGAACATGAATCTAATTAAGTAAAAAGTCTCAATAGATAAGACTAAAAGTAATACATTGAGGGGTGCCTGGGTGGCTCAGTTGGTTACCTGTCTGACTCTTGATTTTGGTTTAGGTCATTATCTCAGTGTGGTGAGATTAAGCCCCAGGTATCACTCCACACTGGACATGGAGCCTGCCTAAGAATCTCTCTCTCCCTCTCTCTCTGCCCCTCTGTCTCTCCCTTTCTAAAATAATAAACTAATTAATTAATATATTGAATATTCATAATTGATAAATTATGATAACTTACATTTATTTTTCTGCTTTTTGGAACATGCGTGCATTACATTTATTTAATAAGTTTTTTTAAAGTAACAAATCTTTCAAGATGGAGACCTGAGCCTAGCATTCAATTCCTCTTACTGAATTCTGGAAAACAGAAATGCATGGAGCCACAGATCAATATGAATTTCAGTAAAATTCCACAATATGAAATTGTGTCTTCATATTTACCATTGCCTTTATGCATACTTCTTTTTGTATCTCATACTTTCCATTTGATATATTGTTTCTACGTGCACTACATAATTAACTATGGTCTTACTTCCTTAAAATATTATTTTGCTTTTTTTTTCCCTCCCAGCACACTAAAGATATTTTCCTTTCTTCCCACTTCCATTGTTACTGCTAGAAATTCAGCTGTCAGTATAATTTCTATTTCCTTGTAGGTGATTTCCCTTTTCCAACTGGTCATTCTTTTTGGTATCATGAAGTTTTATTACTGGGTGTACATTTCTTTGCAATTGGCTTTGTAATTTTGGGGTTTCTCGGATTTGGGATTTAGTGTTATTTAATAATTCAGTAAAGTTCCTAGCTGTTATATTTTACAATGTTGCCTCCTCTTCACACAATTTTCTCCCTCTGGAACTCTAATATATACATCTATGTTTTTTATATAGATACAGTTATGCGTATACACGCATATCAATGCATATACCTTTATACCAGATACACATTATTTGTATAATAACATCTCAATCATTTTATCTCTTTGCCAACCCTTCATATTTCCATTTCTTTGCTTCTCTCTGGGTTGCATTTTGGGTAATATTTTTAGTCTAACTTCTATTCATGAATTCAAGTCTCTCTTTAGTTTTGTCTAATTTGCTCTTTTTATCTTGAAAAAATCTTAATCATCCTTGTCATTTCTAGTTGCTTCATTCCATTCTTTTTCAAATATTCAAAGTCATTTTAAAAAATCGTGTTCTGGATTAAGAAGATGTGGTCATATATACAATGGAAATGGAATATTACTCAGCTATCAAAAAGAACAATTTCTCAACATTTGCTGCAACATGGACAGCACTGGAGGAGATAGCTAAGCGAAATAAGTCAAGCAGAGAAAGACAATTATCATATGGTTTCTCTCATCTATGAAACATAAGAACCAGGAAGATCGGTAGGAGAAGAAAGGGATAAAGAAAGGGGGGTAATCAGAAGGGGGAATGAAGCATGAGAGACTATGGACTCTGAGAACAGAGGGCTTCAGAGGGGAGGGGGGTGGGGGAATGGGATAGGCTGGTGATGAGTAGTAAGGAGGGCACGTATTGCATGGTGCACTGGGTGTTATACGCAACTAATGAATCATAGAACTTTACATCAGAAACCAGGGATGTACTGTATGGTGACTAATATAATATAATAAAAAATATTATTATAAAAAAATTAAAAAATAAGATTAAAAAAATATCGTGTTCCATTCTCACATTTTTAAGCCTTTCTTTTCTACATTAAAATATACGTTTTTAAAAAGATTTTATTTATTTATTTATTTGAGGGAGGGGGGGAGCAGAGGGAGAGGGAAAAGCAGACTACCCAGTTAGAACAGAGTCAATGTGGGGCTCAATCCCATGACCCTGAGAACTTGACCTGAGATAAAACCAAGGGTCAGATGCTTAACCAACTGAGCCACCCAGATGCCCCTCTACATTAAAACATATTAAACCTACTTATTTTATATTCTAAATCTGGTAATTCCACTACCTGAACCATGTTCTGACTGAGGTTTTTGCTTTATTATTTCTGTAATTTCCTTTGGAGATTTAAAAATGTGTGTCCATGTGTCTTGCAGAAATTTTTTCAGACCTACCTGAAATAGCATTACTTTGAGCAGGTTTTTACTTGCTTTTCTGCTAATCACGTGAAAGCATTATCAATCTGAGACCACTTTATATTAAATTCTCACTTCCAGGTTTTCAACCACATAGGTGGTATGAATTCAGGCTGCAAGGAGGTGTGAAAGCAACTCCGGGATACACATATTCACAGGAGGTGATTTTTCTCCCACAGAGCCCAGTTCAAATCATGCTATTTTAATTTGTATTCATCCTTTCCCGGAGGTGGGGGGGGGCGGGGAAGGGGGGATGGACCTCGAGCCCTAGCTCTTTGCTCTGGAGAGCCCAGGAGAGATTCTTTCCCTCTCGTGTTCCCTTAGGAATCACAACAGAAGCTCTGGTTCACAAAGAGTTGGCAATAATCCTCTTAGGGCCAAAGTTGCTTTGACATTTTTTGATCAACCCTTTGAGGTCCCTGATTTTAAATTGTTTTCAGCCTTCTGTTGACTCCTTCTGTTTATCTAGCTCAGTGATAGATTTCAAAACAAAATTAATCCAGCTTTTTTTTTTCTTTTTAAAATTGTTTCCATTGGGAGGGTATGAAAGTCCGTTCGTTCACCAGGCTGCCAAACACAGAAGTGTTTTTCTCTATTTGTAATCTTTTACTTACTAAGCAAGGTAAGAAGGATATGGTTGTTTGTTATATTATTACACAGATTTTTGTAGACTTGAACACTCATGAAAACTAAGAGAAAAACCAAGCATTTAACTCAAGAAGATAAAGGAAAAAAATCAAGATTAATAGAAGTAGATGGAAAGGATGACTAAATTATTAAATGTCAAATGATTTAGAGAACAAAGAATTAGATACTGATGTGATTAACAAATATAAGTGGGGTTTTGTTCATTTGTTTGTTTGCCCAAATCTGTGAAATAGACTAGGGATTGGAAAACTGTGGCTTGCAGGCCAAATCCTGCCCGCCACCTGTTTTTATATTGCACTTAAGTTCAAATGTTTTTTAGATTTTTAAATAGTTGGAGGAGGGGGAGGAAGAGGAATAATATTTCATGACACATGAAAATTATATAAAATTCAAATTTCAGTGTCCATAATAAAGTTGTATGGGAACCTGGCCACACTCATTCATTTACGTCCTGTCTCTGGCTACTTTCACGTAGAGAGCAGAGTTAAATATTTGTGACAGAGGCCGTATGGCCCTCAAAGCCTGTATTTTCACTCCCTGGGCCTTTGCAGAGAAATGTGCTGAGCCCTGAAATAAACAAACCTCTGACAGAATTGCCAGAAAGATGTGAGCACAAGAGAAAAAAGAAGCTGAGATGCACAACACGTATTAAAAAGAACATGCATGCAAATGCAGAAGAGATGTCAAACATTAAAGCTCTCTTTGAAAGTAAATTTGAACGTGTCATTTTTTCACAGTTTTTATTTTTTTAATTTTTTAAAAATATTTTCATTATTTATTTTTTAATTCAATTAGCCAACATATAATACATCATTAGATTCAGATGTAGTGTTCAATGATTCATCAGTTGTGTATAACACCCAGTGCTCATCACATCACGTGCCCTCCTTAATGCCCATCACCCAGTTACCCCCTCCCCCATGCACCTCCCCTCCAGTAACCCCCAATTTGTTTCCAGAGTCAAGAGTCTCTCATGGTTTCTTGAACATATCATTTAAACAAATCATTTTGTAGTAAAATATTCATTACTAAAATGTAATCAGAAGAAGTAGAATATCTGAATAGCTTGCTAACAATGGAAGAAATATTTAAAGTTGTCATAGAGATATACCTCCTTCCTTTCAAAATGATCATGTATGTTAATATTTTACAAGCAAGTTACCTACAGATGAAATAATTTCTATTGTATTTAATTGTTTTGAAGCATAAATTAGAGAGGAAATGTTTTAGATGTGTTTTCCAAAATTAGTATAACCCTGATACCAACATATGAAGAAGATAGCATAATAAATGATATAAAATTCCTGAAAAATGGTCACATTTAAAATAGCCATGAAGTTAAAGAATGATGTGATCTGGACAATTAGTGTCTTTTCTAAAACTATGAGAATGTCCTCATATTAAGATGTTTATTTGCGTGTTTGAGTATAGGGGAAAGTCAAACTACCACCTCAACATTTGCCAATAATACATTTGATACAATTGAACATTTATTCTACACAGAAACTAAGTGAAACAAGAATTGATATTTCTAATATAAGAAAGCCTATCTCAAATCAACTGCCAATATTTGCACAAGCTTGAAACATGAAAACATTTCCATTTACATAAGACAAAATATATTAGCTTCACATTAATCATTTTCCTGGAAGTGCAATTCGATAAGATATTAGAAAGTGAGTAGAGGATCTATCATTATTTGCTGATGTTATTATGATCTACTTGGAAAATCTAAAAGAATCAACTGAAAAATGATGAGACATAGTATGAATGTCTTCTTTCCTTCCTCTCTCCCTCCCTCCTATCCTGGCACTAAATGTCCCAGTAAGGAGGTGGTGTGGCCACGAAGTCCAGGCAAGGTTAAGGTGGTATCCATGCAGTGCAGGCATCATGAAAGCCTGGCCTAGGGTGAAGAGGGCTTCCCACAGAGATGCACCTACAGTTTGTCGAGGGTCTCCAAACCTTTGGAGAGGGAATAGCAGCCTGTTTTGATTTTCGACAAAGGCATCCACATAGGGTATGGAAAAGATTTGGAGGTAGAAGCAATGAAAGAGACTGATTAAATACAAGGATGTTAAAGGAATAATAAAATACGTGGAGGATATCGGGAGCCGTGGACCCTACTGTCAGAGAAAGGGGTTACAAGTATGAAAAGGGAGAAAATTAAAATAAACCCTATGCTGCTGAACTGGAATTGGAGGCATTGAGTGTGAATCACGGTCTTCAATATTTATATAAATAGGTGCAGAAGATTTCAATGGTATGTGTGTGCCTATATTTACGTACGTATGTTCCCTACCACTGTTCCCTGAAAGCACCTACGTGCAGCAACACCCCCATGGCAACGGGCATGCCTGGCTCCTAGATCCTGGTTTCTAAATAGCATGCTCCACTAAAAGGAATTGTGGCTCCTAGTAGAACTCCGAGGCTAGAGCCAGGGGCAGAAAAGTACAAAGTGGACCTGAACCATTTTGTTGTGTCAAAGAATGATGGGATATGTCAAAAGAACACAGGAGCCAGTTGGAAGGAATTCTTTTGCTGGGACAACCTGAACATCACCATAATGATAGCAACTTATAACCCCCTGACTAATGAATCTATACAGGTGTAAAAATACAAAGAAATAAATGGAGAAAACAATCTCTTCTTTAGAGTAGAATGCCAACAAATACACATAGAATGATTGATCATTAGCAAAATCACCATTTAGCCATCATAAGGAAAATAAATAAGTCAAGGAGCACCAATGGATGCTAGAAACTGGTGAGTAAAAGTTTTATAAGGGACTTTCTTATCCTTTCTCAACACTACTCAAGGAGGGAGGGGCATATTTACTATTTTAAAAAGTAAATTTTTTGTAGAGAAATCTGGCAGATACTACCTAGTATTAATTTCCTAGAGCTATAGTTAACAGATGACTATAAACTGGGTGATGTGAAATGACACAAGTTTATTCTCTCACAAATTTGAAGCTTCAAATTCTAAAGTCCATGAGATGGCAGGACAGGGCTCCCTCTGAATGCTCTAGCAGAGGGTCCCTCCTAGCCAATGCTGGCTTCTGCTGGTTATTGCTAATCTTCAGTGTACCTTTTGGCTCATAGACACATCACTCCAATCTTTGCTCTGTCATCATGTGGACTTCTTCCCTCTGTTCATGTCTTCAAATATCCTTCCTCTTATAAAGATACCAGTCCTTGGATTTAGGGCCCTTACTACTCCAGCATGACCTCATCTTAGCTTGATTACATCCACAGAGACCTTATTTCCAAATAAAGTGGCACTCACAGATGCCTGGGATTCAGATTTCAACCCCTGTATTCTTGGGAAATATAATTCAACCCACATCACACCTTTTTACTTTTTTATTATTTTTTAAATATTTTATTTATTTATTTGAGAATGAGTGAGAGAGAGAGAGCACAAACAGCAGAGGGGGGGCAGAGAGAGAGGGAGAAGCAGGCTCCCCAGTGAGCAAGGAGCCCAATCCCAGGGCTCAATCCCAGGACCCTGAGATCATGAACTGAGCCAAAGGCAGATGCTTAACTGACTGAGCCACCCAGGTGCCCCAACCCACGACATACCTTAATCAAGAAATCTAAGTGGACACCAGTAATGAGACGAACAGAATCATGCACTGATAGGATGCAATGAGAAGGATGTGGCATCACTTCTGTGATGTTCCTGCCGAAGGTCCATAAAGTGAATGTAATCACGAAGAAACAAATTCAAGTTGACAGATGTTCTATAAAAAAAAAGTCTATAGTATTCAGATGCCAAGGTCATGGAAGTTAGGAAAGGACTTAAGAGCTGTTCCAGATGCAAGGGATCCAAAAATACATGATACTAAATGCAAGGCTTCATCCTGGATTTGATTGTTTTCCTATAAAAGACATTACTGGGACAACTGAAAGTATCTGAATGAGTCTATGGAACACATGGTAGAAATCTAAGAAGTTAATTTCCTGATTTGGATGGTAATTTATTATAGTGTAATTATGTCCTTACTTTTAATAATTACTATAGTATTTGAGGTAATATAGCATAATATAGGTAACTTATTCTAAAGTAGTTTGGAAAAAAAATGTCCTTTGTATTATTCATGCATTTATTTATTTCTGTAAGTCTGAATTATTTAAAAATAATGATCACTTTAGCATAAAAAAGATATAAAATGATTGAGGGATATTTAATAAGTTTCATTAAATAAACATTCTATGTTCCTATATGAAAATATCTGTATATTTAAAATGAAGTTTTCATGTAAATTTTAAGCAATTCCAATTAAAATGCCAGAAAGATTTTTCATACCAAGTAAATTTGAAAAAGAATTGGTGTGTGAGTACATACACACACACACACGCACATACCTATACTTAAAAAGAGAAAAATAACAGAAGAAACTTAACATCCACGAATTAAAATATATCACAGATTATATTAACTTAAGCAGTTAGATGGTATTTTTCAAATTCTTTGGATCCAGAAATATTAATTTTGGAAAATCACCTGAAGGAAATGATTTTGTATTACTCAAAAAGATTATATGCATATTAAGAATCTCATCAAAATGATGTTTATCATATCAAAACTCATAAACAAGTTAAGTGAACACTTATATCCGTATTATTGTATTCAGGATAATTTTTTTTCTTATGCTTTGTCTTGGTCTTTTCAGGCTGCTGTAGCAAAATGCCATAGGGTAGCATAACAATAGAAATTTATTTCTCCTGATTCCAGAGACTGGGAGGCCCAAGATCAAGGCACCTAGAGATTCAGTGTCTGGTGACAGCCCACTTCTTGGCTCAAAGAGAGCCATCTTCTCACATTCCCACATGACGGAAAGGGCAAGGGAGCTCTCTGTGGTCTCTTTTAAAAGAGCACTAACTTCATTCATCAGGTCTCTACCCTCATAATCTAATCACTGCTCAGTGGCCCCACCTCCTAATACCATCACATCCAGAGTTAAAGATTTCAACATATGAATTTGGGGGGGAGCACAAACATTCAGTGTATAGCATGCTTTATTTGCACTTACTCTTTTTTTTTCAATTACTGTATCATATTTTGGTAATACATTTCATCGACAATTTAAGAAGTACTTCATGTACTGAAACGTTGAAAGGGCATTTCTTTTATAGATAAAGCTTGAACGCAGGTAAGAAATTTTAGAATATGGCTCACGAATAGTTGCAGGTCCCATCTAGTTTGAGAATAAAATGTATATTAGGTAACATCTAAGTGAAATGTCTAGAAAATGGTTTATACCAAGTAAATTGATGCATTAGCTCTTGAAAAAGGTTTTTCTCACTTCAGTTTTCTGAAAAACTCACTTAGTTTTCCTCCTAACTCAGTGGGCACTACTACCCCTCCTCCTTTGCTGGTTTCTCCCCATCAATCTTACTTCTGTCTGTGGGAATGCATGAGAGATCAGTCCTTGGACTCCTCATGTCTTTATTGATACTCATTTCTGTATTGATGTCATCAAGTCTCGTAGTTTTAAATAGGATCTCTCTGCTAAAGATTTTCAAAGTTGTAGTTCTAGCTTGACTCTCCTGTCAATGCCAGTCTTGTGCAGTAAATGGCCTACTTGCATTTCCTTTCAGATGTGAAATAGACATCTCAAATGTAACACATCCGAATGTGAAATTCTCCTCTTCCTTTTTCCATATCTGCTCTATCCATGGTCTTCCCCACCTCAATTAATGACAACCCATCCTTCCAGCTGCTCAGTACACACACCTAGAGCTATCCTTGACCCCCCCCTCGCTCCGCATGTCCAATCAGTCAGAAAATCTTTACAATCTTTCTTCAAAACCCATTATCCAGATAAGATAATTTCTCACCATCTCCATGAAACCTGCCCACCACTTTGGTATAAGTACCATGACCTCTGGCCCGAGTTACTGCAGTTGTCTCCTAGCAAGTACCCTTACTTCCACCATTGCCTTTTTACTGTGTTTTCAAAATATTATAACCAAAGTGTGTTTTTCTTAAGCGTTCATCAGATAAGTTCTTCAGAGGCTCTCCAAGTTATTGTGAGTGAAAGCCCTCATCCATACAATGGTCTCGAGGTCACAGGCCTTGTGGCTCTCCATGACCTGTCTGATGCCCAACCATGTTGGCCTAGACACACAGATATATTCTCTATCAGGGCAGCACAGTCGACCACCTTCTTGGCCCAGATTGCTTTTTTTCCATATCCCCATATTGCCCCTTCCTTCATCTTAAAATCCTTGCTCAAATGTCATGTTTTTAGTGAAGCTCTTTCTGGCCATCCTGAGATGCTAATTCAGTGCCTCTTCACACTAAACTATGGATCCTCCTTACAACGATTACATTCCAGCATGCCTAATAATTCACTTATTTATTATACTTATTTTCTGGCCCCTCAGCTAGAATGCAAAATCCTTAAAGGCTGAGATGTTTGTTTACTGTGTTCACTGATGTGTAGAACAAAACTGACATTGAGTAAATGTCCACTAAGCTTCTTGAAACAGAAACTACATTGATAAACAAATGTGAAGGGTCAAGGCGGACAGTGTCTATTCAGTTTTGTGGGGGGGGGGGAGGAAATCCACCAAAGATGTTTTTAAAAATACAGTGGTACTGGGTTGTATCCCAGATAGGTTAATATGGTAACAATTTAAAGAACAAAGTATGAGAGAAAAAGATTCAAGATACTTGCTGGAATATGATAGCCCAGGAAAGGAGAAATGAACGCCTGAAATAGGACAGCGATGATGGCAGTAGAAGTCAGAAGCCCCGATGACTTCTGATTTACCTGATTAAATTCCTAGTTATAATAGAGGTGACAAGAAACAGGTATAAATCAAATGCATATCCCAGACTTTGTGGAAAGTGACCTGGATAATAATGACAAAAATGCATAGGATTCAGTGAAAATTCTCATGGGACAGAGAATCAAAGCACTATTCTGGATTAAAAGCATTAAGGTGTAGGTGGGAAATCCAAATTAAGATCTAGAGAAGGCAGTGGAAAAAGTGCCTCTGGAGCTCAAGAACTGGGTCATGTTGGATGAATATGGGAGTCCTAGAGAAAGAATGAGGTTTAGAAGAAACAGGACTTTTATGGAAGATAAATGTACATCAAATAGAGGGTCTTGATCTTAGAATTAGCAAGTAAAACACAAAATGGACAAACAAAATCTTTAGGAAATAACTAGAGGTGAGTTTATGAATTTTCTGCTATTTGCCAAACATGTGAAAGAGAGTTTTAAGTACTGGAAAGACCAATATTGTAACTTTTCTTAGATTCCATATTTAGTAGATTTAAGTGTACTATCTTAGCTATATATAATCTTATGTACATAAATTTATAATATGATTAGGTATTAGAAGCCCAAAATTTACTTGAACTCTAAACTAGGATCTGTGTGCTTCCCAGGCACAGCTTTCAAACTGGAGGTTACAGTTGTACAATAAAAAAATCCAGGGTGAGGTTTTGTAAGAGTTTTGACTTAAGAAAATACACTGGGATGATTCTAGATCATGAATTACTCAAAGTTGCCAGGGTCCATAAAGTGACTCCTTAAGTAAATTTCTTTGAATTTGCCCAAATTCCAAGGTCCAAGATGTAGAGATCCTAATGAGTTCCTGAGGGGAACGTAAGCAATGAATGTTTCTTGGTCTTTTTAATGATTTGAAAAGTTCTGTCATTTCCAACACACGGGTATTCTGTCAAAATCTATGTTAAAAAGTAATGCTTAGAAATTTTGCCATCTGCAATAACATGGATGCATCTGGAGGGCACGATGCTAGGTGAAATAAGCCAGACAGAGAAAGACAAATATAGTATGATCTCACCTATATTCAGAATCTTCAAAAAAACAAACTCATATACAGAAAAGAAACTGGTGGTAGTCATAGACAGTGGGTGTGGTGGATGACATGTGTGAAAGGGCTCCAAAGATACAAACTTCTGGTTGTAAAATAAATAAACCCTGGGGATATAATGTATAGCATGATGACTGTAGTTAATAATACTGTATTGTATATTTGAAAGTTGCCAAGGGAGTAGATCTTAAAAGTTCTCATCATAAGGGGTGCCTGGGTGGTGCAGTCAGTTAAGTGTCCAAATTTTGGTTTCATCTCAGGTCATGATCTCAGGATCATGAGATCAATTCCCATGTCAGGCTCCACACTCAGCAAAGAGTCTGCTTGAGATTCTCACTCCCTCTCCCACTGCCCCTCCTGCTCATGTTCTCTCTCTAAAATAAATAATCTTTAAAAAAGAAAAAAAAATTTCTTATCACAAGAAAAAAAATATTTTTGTAACTATGGAAGGTGACAGATGTTAACTGAATTCTTATGGTGATCACTTCTTTAATGTATACAAATATCAAATCATTTTGTTGTACACCTAAAACTAATATGTATCAATTATATGTCAATTATAACTCAACAGAAATAATAAATAAAGTAAAATAGAATAGATTTTTTTAAAAGTAATCCTGAATAACTAGGGAAGCCAGTAAATCACATGCAGATTAGATATCAAAATAACACTGGGGTGCCTGGCTGGTTCAGTTGGTGGAGAGTTTGGCTGTTGATCTCGGGGTCATGAGTTCAAGCCCCACTTTGGATGTAGAAAAAAAAGATATCATAATAGTACTGTTGGATTCTCCCTCACTCATTGCATAATTTTACTTTCCATAGCTCTATTTTTTCTGAATATAAATGCAATAAATGGACATTTGTGAAATTTTTGAAAAAATAAGAAAAATCACCTCTGATCTTGTCAACCAAGATAATCATTGTTAAGATTTTCATACAGCTCTTTCATTTTGTTTTCTGCATGTGAATGTGCATGTGTATATGTGTATGTGTCATATGTGCGTGAAGTACCCAGACGTATAGTTTTTACATACTTTGTATATGTTTCTGTATTATTTCACTCATTATAATGGTATAAGCAGTTTCCTATTCATAAAACTGTTTTCAAGAATCATTTAATGATTACATAATAGCTTTTGCATGTATAACTTAACTGACCATTCTCTGATGTTGGATATCTTGCTGTTTTCCGCCTAAAGGGTAAATTGTTTCCATGTGTAAACAAAAGTGAAGAGAAAAGGAAACAGAGACTTGAGTGGTAGGAATTTCTTCACCCAAGCAGGAGCATAAAATATTTTTAAAGTAACCTTAGGGGTCTTCTGTTTTCTCCCTGGTTGCTGCTAGTGACATACCTGGAAACAGTATTGAAGGTCATATGAACTCTTCCAGGAAGACCAGTAAAAGGAACGAGCACACATCAAACTGTTTTTTACCATTTCTAGACACGTTTTTGTATACATTCATTCTAGTCTGTTCTCAATACCAACACTGACCCCAAAGCACAGCAAACCAAGGCAGACAAGCCCGCGCAGACTATAAGTGAAGACATGCCGACGTCAAGCTACATGTTTCTAACCATTTCTTAAAAAACAGAATAAAAGATATTGTGTGCATTCAATAGTTTGTAGAACATTTCACTATGAATTTTCTTGCTTAGTTCTCAAAATAACTGTTAATTTGACAGTGCAGATAATTATATTATTTTACACTGGAAAATGTGGGCTTAGACAGGCTACAGAATCTAAGGCTCACACAGTCAAAAATTAGTAGGGCTGTGATGTGAAGACAGGTTTCCTGACTCTTTCCTTGCGTCCTATCTTTATACCATTTCGGAGGGGAAATGCTTGATTTACTGGAGGTTCTAAAGAGTAAGAACTATTTCCCAGAAACCTCTCCTTGAATTTCATTCATGTGCATGAGTCTTATACCCCCTTCTGAAAGGACGACTGTGACCAGGGAGTGGGTGGCTTTGGCCAGTTTCTGAACTTGTCCCGAGCAAAGAGGAAGAGCCACCTGGGACCAATCAGGCTTTCCCCTAGCCTGTGAGGCAGTGAGTGAAGGAAGATGCTGGAGATGTGGCCAGCACTGTCCACCATGTTCCCCACATTTCCCAACCAGACGCCTTTGTGGGCTCAAAGAGTTTGGGGTAGTTGGCTAGTCAATATCAAAGCCAAGACTTTAAGCATTGTAAATCTGCCAGTGCTAAACATGACACACAAAGACACGTGTTTTATTTTTACACTACTTCATGAAACATTACCTAAGTGCCTACTGTGCTCCAGTCTCTGCAGTAGACACAGAGAGAAAAGCCGCCGGGACAAGACAAAGCTTCTGTCTTCCTTCTGATGAGCAATGAAGAATAAAGACATAAATAAAGACCTAGCATAAGGGTCAGTAGGCTTGAGGAAGAAAAATCCAACAGAGTAAAGGCATCAGACATGAAGTGTACTGAGTGGCAGTGGCTACCCTAGACAGAATAGTCAGCTATGTGTCCTTTTCAAAGGTATTAGAAATACAAATAGTGCCTTAAAACTATGATATATGGGGACACCTGAGTGACTCAGTGGTTAAGCATCTGCCTTCGGCTCAGGACGTGATCCCAAGGTGCTGGGATCGAGCCCCACATCAGGTTCCCTGCTCTGCTGGGAGCCTGCTTCTTCCTTTTCCACTCCCCCTGCTTGTGTT
Source organism: Ailuropoda melanoleuca (assembly GCF_002007445.2). NCBI lineage: Eukaryota > Metazoa > Chordata > Mammalia > Carnivora > Ursidae > Ailuropoda > Ailuropoda melanoleuca. Next base: position 5,167,543 of record NW_023179820.1, read on the forward strand.
CCCCCTCTCTCTGGCTGTGTCTCTCTCTGCCAAACAAATAAATAAAATCTTAAAAAAAACCCTATGATATATGGGTATTGTTGCTTAGCTTGAGGTTAGTATGTATTTATTTTAAATAGTGAGTGTATCTAAATAAAAATATTGATAAATAATAGTAAAGGAATGCACAGATATAAAATAATTAGGAAAATAGTACCCAAATGACAGGTATCTAGATGGGGTGGGGAGCTTTAGGATATCTTTCTGCCTGTTCTCATGTTTGCATGTACCTGCACCAGTAACCATTATGACCTAGCCAGATTCAAGGCAGTATGGATTCCATGGTCAGCAGCTCAATCCCTTAAACCAAACTATTTTACTTTCCCTACACAGGACTCAGAAACAGCAGCCCTTAGTATAAAAACCTTGATGACATTCACTCCTTTCTTTTTCTTCCTGCCCCACATTCTACATTGTCGTCAATGAATACTGCATATCCAGATGATGGAAGGACAGAAAACAAGAAGTGATTATTTTGCATACACATATTCAAAGAGAATTCAGAAACCGTTGGTCTGGGTGCCTGGTCATTCAAACTCTCACTTAGTGTTTAATCCACATATATTTTCAGTCTTATATTTGTGACGTATTCCAGTGCATAGCACTGCAATGCTTGAGATATGAATTAGAGAAAGAGAACGGGAGAACTCGATTTTCTTTCATACAGTTTAACAGGAGTGGTGATGGCATGGCAATTATACATCTTGGTTGCTATAGATATCATCAGTGTTTGGAAGACAGAAAACGGATAAAGCAACTAAAAGACTCTGTGCCATGTCCATTTGTGATAATAAAACAGCAACAGTTTCACAACTAAGTCATCCAAACACCTACCCATGTTCATTTTAGACATAATTGATGCTGTGTAACTAGTATGTCCTTTGTTTTCTCTTATTGAAGATTGCTCAATATTTGCACTATAATAAACCCTTGTTTCTGTGACAGTTTTGATTTTGTTTTTTCATTGGAATTATATAGAAATTGAAAGCATGCAATGTGGAGTGAGGTTGTTTGTAGTATTCTGTGCTTTGTTTTGATAGAAAAAATATTGCTGAAGAAAGAAAGCAATTCTGGGGCAAAAATAAATGGAATTTTGAAAGGTCAACCCATTTTTTTCCTTTTTTGACTACTACACTCCAGTGGTCAGGATGTCTTCATATTCCAGGGCCACTCAATGTGGGAGGCTCTCCCAGCCCCCTTTTCTCTCCTATCCTTCACACAGTCTCTAGCTTACCATAGGTGGGCAGGTGGACCTGTAAGTCATGACAAGGAGCTTGGATTTCAATCAAGGTGCAGCAGGGAGTAACAGGGAGCTAAAAGCAGGAGAGTGATGTGACCGAGTCACACGTGAAAATTCCCTAACTGCCCTGTGGGGCATGGGCAGTGGGCTGCAGTGTAGGCCAGAAGCCACACAGAAAGCTACTGAAGTCTGTCATGGGGTCATGAGGAATATCACAGACAGGGATGGTAGGATGACCATAAGGACAAACTGTCAGATTTGAGACTTATTTGAAATTAGCAACAGAGACTTCTTGACAGATTAGATATGGGATGATACAAACACAGAAAACTTCTAGATTGTCTCTTGAGCAAATGGTTGAATACTAAAGACCGAGGGGAGGGGCAGCAGGGAAGGGGGTACCCACAGTTCAATTTAGGGACAGCTTCTGTTTGAAATGCTTATTAGCCCCTCAGGGGAGCTGTCATGTGGGGCTCAGCAGAGAGGATGGAGCAGAGATGGGCGTTTGAGAGCATCTTTGACAGTCTCTTGTTATTTTCTCTCCCCTAAACTTTAAAAACCTTTACTGTTTTAAGGTTGATGTGACCTAAGCCTAACATTATCCTTGTCCATGGTATCTCTTAAAAACCCTGGCCAAGGAGTCATTCTGATTCTGGCTCTCACTTCCTGCCTATGTCAGCAGTCAAGAGACTTCTCCCCTCTGTGGTTCCATTGCCTTATCAAAAAAAAAACTCACCCCATTTCTAAGGCTTTATTAAATGTATTTTTCACAATATCTAGAAACATGAAAACACTATACAGTATCAGCACTGAGCAACTGGATGAAAGACAAACTCATAGAAATAATGTGTCATGTATGTGTCTGTGTGTGGGCTCATTGATATTTAAACACATGCATGTCTGCATGTTCCATTGCGTTTACCTCTTATAGGATCCCCATAAGATATGTTATAGGTTCTTCTCCCATGTTTATAATTCAGGAAACTAGTAGAGAGATGTTTAATAACGTCCCCAAATTGGATAAGTAGACAGTTGCTGAGATAGGCTTGAATGGCTTTCTCCCTCAATCCCATATTCTATCCATGTTCCATTTATCAGGCTTCTCAAGTGGTCAACATGCTCCCTGAGGTCAGGACCAACAGCGATGGATAGGGTGGCACCAATAACCCTTCAGGAAATATCTCACCATTCTGTTGTAAGGAGGTCAGTCAGCAGCTGCCTCTAGCAGCTAATGCCTTCAGAATGCAACATTTTGTCAAAGGAAACTCTGTAACCTAGCCCTACTCCAGCCCTAAACTAAGACAGTATATCAAAAAACAATATTATAACCAGGGGAGAGGAGAGGGTGGCAGAGATTAGTTCTACTTTTGAAGATCTCAAGGATGCAGTGTGGTGTTCACTATCATATCTCCATTCAATTCACCAGGACGAATTCTACAGAAACCGGATGGATCCTGGAGCAACTTTGCTAGAGCAGATTGATATGGCCTCAGATACATGATATATGGCTATTAATTCAGCAAGTGCATTCTTCTCTATCCCCTTCAGAAAAGAAGATCAGAAACAGTATTCACATGAAATAAACAATACTCATTTGCTGTTCCAGCCCATATGCCTAGTAACATGAAAGGCAGCCAGCTCCAAGTGGGGCCTGGAATAGGACACAGTTCTGCAACAGGTCCAGACTGGTACCCGCCAACCTTGCTGTTTCAGCCATATGAGTTGTAGCCCCCTTGAACTTAGAGGTGTCAGTGGTGGAGAGAAAAAAAAGGATGCACTATATAGCATATGTCAAGCCCCAAAGGAAGAAACAGAAGGCTAGCCCCCGGGTTTCTGGAGCAAGGACATGCTGTCCGCAGCAGAGAACTTTGTGCATGTCAAAAAACAGTCCTGATGTGCTCTCACTAGGTCCTGATGGAGGGCCCACTTGTCATGGGATCCCAGGTACCTATATCCTGCACCACCCATCATAAACTGGGTCCTAGACCCACCATGTCTTCAAACTGGACTGCCCAGCAGCAGCCCTTTTAAGATGAACTGGAATGTCTAGGGTTGATCCTGAACCACACATGAGGGCGTAAGTAAACTCACCAGCAGGCAGCCCAAATCTATGTCACCTGCAAGTAATCCAGGGCCTGTCCCCCAGCTTGCACTGTGGTTGTGCGGGGCAGGGCGGGGGGAGGTCTCAGCTGAAGTACTACCAAGGAAGGAAAATATCTAAGCTTGTTTATAAATTTAGACAATATGTGTGGGATTCTGTCTACCTGAGCACCTCCTGGCACTCCTTGCCCAATTACACTGTGAAGGGACATGTGCAGTAGCTCCGGTCTGAGAAACATGTGGTTACCAGGTGTTCAGATGCCACAGGATGCAGGTTGGGTCACACCATCAGGCAGGTGACTCAGATAAGCAGAGGAACTTAGCATGGGTCTTTGTCTCCCCAGCCGTGCTTCCTCCCACTGACCTCCCTCTCCGAGTGTCTGCCCAGGGGCACCTGGGTAGCCCAATTGGTTAAGCATCTTCCTTTGGCTCAGGTCATGATCTGGGAGTCCTGCTCAGTGGGGAGCCTACTTCTCCCTCTCCCTCTGCCATTCCCCCTGCTTGTGCTCTCTCTCTCTCTCTTTAATATATAAATAAAATCCTTAAAAAAAAAAAACAATAAAGCAAAGTGTCTGCCCAGAAAGGGAGATCCACTGGACCCCAGCAGCGTGGGTTGAGAAGCAGAGACACACAACAGGGGGATGGTGGCCATAAGAGGTTCAGCTCAGCTCTCCCTTCATCAAAGAGCTCCCTTTCATCCTCAGGAAGTGCAATCCAGAGTGCACAGAGCTGACAGCACCGCCATGACCACCTTCAGGATTTGCCTGGGCTCTCATGCCAAGAATGGCCTCTCCCAGGCCATGGCAGCTGATAAACACACAACAGGGCACCACAGGGTGGTGTCTGCCTAAACTGGGGCTTTGCCCTTGGCCCAGGGGCAGTCCGTGTTCGCAGCTCCCCACTGGTTGGCAGAGGGCAGCAGTGCCTGTCCAAGGCTCTTTCACCTTATCCCACCTCCTCCCCCTTTTATCTTTCACAGCCTTTAAGCCCCAATTAACCTCTTACACACCTAACTTTCCAAGCACCTGCTCCCAGAGGACCACCATAGCATCTGCTTCCAGAAAATGGACACTGGTGCTGAGTGTTGGTGAGTGGATACAGCAAGCCAACCACGGCTTCTCATTCTCCAGCCTGATCTCCACCTCCAATCCCCTCTCCCCAGGACCACCTGGAGCCCAAAAGGCCCAGCATTCACCTGCCCCACTTGCCACCTTCCTCCTGCCTATTGTGAGACTATATTTCCTCTGCTTGGGTTTCCCCTCCTTGAGGGAGAGCATCAGGGACCAGTCCACCCATTATATTCACTTCACAGAGAAAATCCTGACCCTGGAGAGAGCCACCCACCCTTGATTTTAAAACAGGTGAGGTGCAGACCTAAGTGACGCAGACCTCACTTTCCGAAGAAGAGTGAAGCAAAACACAGATGGCAGGAGGGAGGGATGTGGATTCCTGCCTCCACTGATGATGGGGTGGAGCTGCTAATAGGGGGCTTATATAGAAATAAAACTAAGCATCTATCCAATAAGGGAACCAATAAGGCATTGCCATACATCCCTGGTGACCTGATGTGCTATTAAATAGAGGAGATAGGGGCAACTTGGTGGCTCAGTCAGTTAAGCATCTGCCTTTGGCTCAGGTCATGATCCCAAGGTCCTGGGATTGAGCCCCGAGTCAGGCTCCCTGTTCAGTGGGGATCCTGCTTCTCCCTCTCCCTCTGCCTCCACTCTGCCTATTTGTGCTCTTTCTATCAAATAAATAAATAAAATCTTTAAAATAAATAAATTCATACATACATAATAAAGGAGATAATCTATTAAAAGACTTTATTTTACAGAAAATACATTCTAAACACATATAATAATCCCTTGTTGATCCACCAACTTTGGAAAATGAGGTATATACCACTAACAGCCCAGATATCCACACAGCCAACTCCTTCACCTTTTCAAATCTTTGCTCATAAGTCATCTCTTCAGTGAGGCCTGCCTGGACATATCTATTGAAAATTTCACCTCCCACCCATCCACCTGAACCTGTTTTGTTTGTTTGTTTGTTTGTTTTAGTGCTCATCACCTTCTAACATACTCTTCAATGAAGTTTCTATTATTTTATTGTTAGCTTTTTTTCCATAAAAAGTTTAAGCTCCAAAAGATTCTAACCTTTTACCTATTTTTTTTAGAAAAATTTTTTAAGATTTTATTTATTTATTTGACAGAGAGATAGCCAGTGAGAGAGGGAACACAAGCAGGGGGAGTGGGAGAGGAAGAAGCAGGCTTCCAGCGGAGAAGCCTGATGTGGGGCTCGATCCCAGGGACCCTGGATCACACCCTGAGTCAAAGGCAGACGCTTAACGACTGCACTACCCAGGTGCCCCTAACCTTTTACCTATTTTATCCCTGACGCCAAATAGCACTACAGAGTAGTGCTATTAAAGTTTGTTGAAGAAAGCATATTTTATAAATAACTGCAAATAGCTGTTCCTGCCAAAACAAATTTCAATTTGACTCTTTTTAGTTAAAAATCTTTCCCATGTTTTCTTGGTATATGCATCTCCATTATTTGTTCTTTATTATTTTTTAAGTACTTATGTCAAGCAAAAGTAAAATTATTAGATAATACTAAAGTTCGACATCACTTTGAAGCATAACCGTGATGAGGAGTCTGGTGTGTACCTCCTAGAATCTTCTCTGCTGATTTAAATACACATAGATGCACCTGTTAAGAATGATTGTGGTGTTTTGTGCTTTTTAGGTGAATAGCATCAGGTTGTACCTCTTCTATAGCTTAAATCTTTCAAGTGATGTGTACATATTAAATCACACATGTCGACTTTAAATTGTTAGAGTATCATCATGCAAATATACGAGCATCTATTTTTCAGCTATTCCCTAAATGATAGGCCATTGAGGTCATCTGAACATCACTAAATATGCCTCCTTTTGTTCATGTGCAAGTATATCCTGACAGCAAACACCAGGTAGGAGAATCTCCAGGTGACAGGATATGCGTATTTTGAATTCTAACAGTTCCTGCCAAAATGCCGTGCCAGGTGCCTGTGCTGGCTCAGTCTCCCCTCAGAGCACATGGCAGCTCTGTGTCCAGATCCCCCAACCTTGACATTAGCCAACTTTATAATATTTGCAAAACTTTTTACAATTTATGTAGCATTGACAGTTTTATAATACTGAGTCTTCCCATGAACATGATATACCTTTACATTCAAGTTTTATTTTATAGATTTCATTAATTTTTTATAGTTTTCTCCATAAAGACTATGGTTATTTTGGTTAGGAATTATTGTAGGCACTTTATACTCACTGTTACTAAGTAAGAACAGAATCATTTTTCCCTGTTATATTTCCTAAGTCACTATCACGTACAGAAAAGCTAATCATTGTTCCCTTGCTAGTGTCTCCTTTTCAGAGTCTGTCACCTGGTTCGATTTGGTTTTCTAGTTCAGTGGCCACCTCCTATTCAGGACAGGACAACTCCTGTTCAATATGTTGAGGTCTTACATCTTCTCATCTTATTGTACTAGCGAGGATGTCCACTACCCTGTGGAAAAGTAGTGGTGAGGGTGTGCGATCTTAATTTGAATGGGGATTTTTCTAAAGTATCACCCTGATCAGAAATTTGGGAAGATGCCTCTTATTTTCTTTTTAAAGACTTATTTATTTTTAAAGCGAGACACAGAGAGAGAGAGCATGGGTGGGGGAAGGGGCAGAGGGAGAAGGAGAGAATTCTCAAGCAGATTCCCCACTAAGCCTGGAGCCTGACTCAGGGCTTGATCCTAGGATCTTGAGATCATGACCTGAGCTGAAATCAAGAGTCGATTACTTAACTGACTGAGCCACCCAGCACCCCAGGAAGATGCTTCTTATTACGTTAAGGAAGATTTCCTCTTCTCCCAACTCACAGAGTATTTACCATGAGTGAGTGTTAAATTTTTGCAATTTTCCTCTTAACTTGAACTTTGAATAATCTCTTAATTTAGTGAATTTGGTGTTTTTGAAAACCAGCTTTTGATTTTATTACTTGTAGTGGGTTGAATGGTGGCCCCCAAAAAGATGTGTTCACATCCTAATTCCCAGAAACTGTGAATGTGACTTCATCTGAAAAAAGACTTAGCAGAAGTAATTAACTTAAGGATCTTCAGATGAGATCATCCTGGATTATCCAAGTTGGCTTTAAATCCAATGACAAGTGTCCTTATATAAGACAGAAGAGAGACACAGACACAGAGGAGAAGCGTGCGAAGACAGAGGCAAAGTATGGAGTGGCATTGTTATAAATCAAGGGCTGCTTGGAGCACCAGAAGCTGGAAAAACATGGAAGGATCCTCTGCTATGAACTATGAACTACGGAGGGAACACAGTCTTGCCCATCCCTGAATTTCAGACATTTCCCAGCATACAGTTGGGCCTCCAAACTCTGAAAAGATAAATTTCTGCCATTTTAAGACAGTTTGTGGTAATTTGCTACATCAGCCTCAGGAACTAATACATGGGTCAACTGAGTCTTTCCATCGTCAACATGTTTTCCACTTTCTTTGGAATTATTTGTTTAACTTCTAAAATGAAAGTTCTTAACATAAAATAATAATTCATTATTTTCAATATTTGTTGTCTAACATTCCTTTAAGGCCATGAATTTCCTCTCTTGCATTCTAATTTGGTGATATTCTACGGGCTTAAGTACCTAGAGCTCTCACTGTTTCTAATTCTAAATGGATGTCACCTCCATTTGATTTTCCTCATGATAAAATTATTTAGAAATCTTAGGTATGTGCAGATTTTGACCACATTTTTATTGAAGATTTCTAAATTCATGTTAATTGCCAGTGAAAGTGGCCCACGTGTAATTTTTTTAAATCTTATAGAAAGTTTTAGTTAACTGGGATGTAATTTTTATCAATTTTTTGTCAATGTGTCATGTGTGTCAGAAAAAATACACATTTGCTTTCATTTTATACAAAAAATTATTGTGTATCTATGTATATGTTAGTGAAACATGTCACTCAAATCCTCTAAATTCTTATCGGTTTTGTCTAAGTCTATTATTATCTGAGAAATGTCTGTTATCTCCTATTATGAAGATTCATTGATTTCCTTTCATAGTTTTCCCCATTCCATCTTTATATATTCCAGACCTAGGTTTCCAATACATAAATATGTCTAAAACATGTTTCTCTTTTTCAGTTTTTTATTATTACAAAATATCTTCCTTTATAATTTTTTTTAAAATGTTCACCGTAAGTTCTATTTTGCTCTATAGTAATGGTTCTAGTGCTATATAACAAAGCATTCCAAAGCTTAGCAATGTAAAACAACAAATATTTTAGATGGTTCATAATTGGGTGGGCCAGCAATTCAGGAAGGACTCACTGGGCAGTTCTCACTTGGGGTCTCTCTTGTAGTTCCGGTCAGATGTTGGCTGGGGTTTTCATCTGAAGATTCCATAGGTGGACTCACACGACTTGCAGTCCTCAGGGACTCTTCACCCCTGCACTTGCATGTACCTTTTCCAGAATGGTGGTCTCAGGATAGGCAGACTTTTTTCATGGCAACTGGCTTCCCCATAGAGTGAGCATTTCAAGAGGACCAGGGGAAGCTGCTGGGCCTTTTCTGACTGAGAACTAAGAGCCACGTTGCGTCACTTCAGCCATACATGACTGGTTGAAGTAGTCACGAGCTCTCCCAAATTCAAGGAGAGGGGAAACAGAACCCCCACCTCTCAATGAAAGGAATGTCAAGAAATTCGGGGTCCAAATTTTATTTCATTTCAAAATATATTAAGTGAAATTAAAAGTACAAAACCTTTTATATGGTTTGCTATAATCTGTGTAAAAAAAAAAAGAATTGCATACATGCGTGTATGTATATGTATGTACACTTGCACGCAAAGAATATGTTAAAAAGGATATTCAAGAAACTGATCCTATAGGTAGTCCCTCAGGGGGAAACCTGTAGGGTTGGAATACAGGGATGGGTAGCAGACTGTCTAATCTTTGTTCTCTTGAATTTCTGAACACAAGTTAATAAAATTTAATCAAAAAATAAAAACTTAAGCTGTATGCTGGGAAAAGATATATACAAAATATATATATCAAAATTCTTTTTCAGAGCTTATACTCACACAAATTAATAAACACAGAAACACACAAAAAACTCAATTTTTAAAAGAATAAGCCAATGATATTAACAGTTAATTCACTCAGGAAGACACCCAAATATCTAAAAAATGCTCAATTTCACTAATAATCAGGAAAGTGCTAACTGAAACCACAGTAAGAGATCATCAGATTGGGAAACATTAAAAAATATTACAATACCAAATACTGGTGAGGATTCAGAACAAAGAAGCTCAGATACTGCTGTCAATTATTACAACTTTGAAAAAAAGTTGGTAATACCTGGCAAAAGAGACAAACCCAATGGCCATCAATTCTGGAGATCTAGCCTCAAGAAATTCTAGACTGTACCCAAGAAAATACCCATAAGGATGCTCACACTGTATTGTTTGTATTAGTAGAAATAAATAAGTCCTCATCAACAGGGACATATCACGGAATATAGTTCAGCAGTAAAATAATTGTCTAACTTACCCTGTGACATCATGCTTCAACATATTTCAATTTAGAAAACATAATACAGAGTGAAAAAAATTTCAAGTTGCAAGAGGGATTCCTTCACCAATGATGCAAATATCCAAAATTTCACAAAAACAGTGCCATATATTGTTTGTGTCTATATACACACAGGGGAAAATATAAAAACCTGGATAGGAAGAGATACTCCCATTGCAAGGTCAGAATCACTTCTGGGAGGGAGACAAGGCGTTATGATCAGGGAGGAGCCCAGAGGAGCCTGAAACTGTTTATGACCATTTAATTCCTTAAGGAAAAAAGATCTAAAGGCATTTGGCAAACAATATTTTTTATATCTGTGCAGTGTGTATTAAATGTCAGTTCTAGTCATATTTGCACTTTTCTGTCAACGTGAAATATTTTGATGATGAAAACCAGAAAGAAATGTCAAAGGATCTACAAAATCAATCACTATTTAAATAATCTAGACAACTGGCATGGTTGTCTGTTTGTTGTGCTGTTTGGGCTGACTTAGATGGGAGTTAGCTATACATAATTGCGAAATAATTGTCTCCAGGTAAGCAGTGAGCTTATTTTCCTGTGTTTCTAGAATCAAGGTGTCTGGGGTGCCCGGGTGGCTCAGTCAGTTAACCATCCGACTTTGGCTCAGGTCATGATCTCAGGATCCTGGGATGCGGCCCCGAGTTGGGTTCTCCTCTTAGGCTGGAGTCTGCTTGTCCCTCTGCCCCTCCCCCTACTCGTGTTCTCTCTCTCTCTCTCTCTCAAATAAAGAAATAAAATCTTTAAAAAAAAATTGAGGTTATTGACTATGTCACTTATGAGTTTCAAAATTCCTTGGGGCGCCTGGGTGGCACAGCGGTTAAGCATCTGCCTTCGGCTCAGGGCGTGATCCCGGCATTATGGGATCGAGCCCCACATCAAGCTCCTCTGCTATGAGCCTGTTTCTTCCTCTCCCACTCCCCCTGCTTGTGTTCCCTCTCTCGCTGGCTGTCTCTCTCTCTGTCAAATAAATAAATAAAATCTTTAAAAAAAAAATTCCTATCAGACAGTGGCAAAAAAACTTTTTTTAAATAAGTCAAAATACATCCTACATATATTTTTTAAATTCCTTACAAAGATTTTACAGTGAGAGTGCTCCTAATGATGTCACGACACTCAAAATATATCATTAGAATTACATTAAATAGAGAGGTTCTTTGTTTTGAAATCTTCACCCACTAAAGAGAACTTCTCTATCAACTCTTAAACAATTCCATTAAAGCATGTCTTTAAAAGTTATTAAACTAGACACATTGCTTTCTTTCCTGCGTACCATTTTCCACTCCTGCCCGCATGGGTACTGTGGGAGCAACCATTTTGTGCAATGCGATGCTGTTTTTTTGGCAGAGTTTATGGGGTCAGAAGGAAGCAACAAAGTTGGGCCAATTAAAATTCTTCTCTGGAATTTTGGAAAACGATATTCTGTGATGAGAGAGATGTGTGAAGCCAGTACAGAGTGGGATGAGGGAGAGAAAGTCTTGGCAACACGTGAGTGAACTCCTTTCTCCAGTTTTTCTGTGACCTTTGTCCTCTCTGTAGCTTGGCTGTCTTGTGACCTATTCAGATTCTTCCAGGAGTTCTCTGCTCCCTTCTCATTTACTTAAATTCATTCAGATTGGATTTATGCAACTTGTGACAAATAGCCTTAATGATTGTTCTTTTTTAAAATTTTATTTATTTATTTATTTATTTATTTATTTATTTATTTATTTGAGACAGAAAGAGAGAGAGCCGGGAGAGGGGCAGAGGAAGAGAATCTTCAAGCAGACTCCCCACTGAGCATGGAGCCCCACATGGGGCTTGATCTCATGACCCATGAGATCATAACCTGAGATGAAACCAAGAGTTAGACCAGTAACTGACTGAGCCACCCAGGTGCCCCATCTTAATGCATACTCTGACTTTCATATATCATATGTACAATAAAAAAATTATAAAAATTATGACACTGATATCTGATGAATTTCTTTACATTAAAGCAACTTAATGTAAAGTTCTGTAACCACTTCAATTATGTAGTAAAGAGTAAATTAACATAGAGATAACAGAATGGCATTATTTCTTGACACCCTTCATAAAATGTCATCCAACCCAGTATGTCATCTCCAAGAATTAATTACTAGTTCTGCTCCTTCAGAGACAGATTTCAGTGTGATTACAAAACTGTGCTTTACTTCTGCACCTGAAGGTACTTCTTACTCGTAGAGTAAATCAGATAAAGCACTAATGTTTTATTATCCAAAGAATACAGAAACACCTCAGTAATCTAATTCATTTTTGTTAAAAGCCAACCAAAAAGGATAGGCATATCCTCAGGCAAAAAAAAAAACCCACCCACAATCAAGAATTACTTTGCAACAGGGGCACCTGGGTGGCACAGTCATTAAGCATCTGCCTTCGGCTCAGGGCGTGATCCCAGGGTCCTGGAATCAAGCCCCACATCAGGCTCTTCCTCTGGGAGACTGCTTCTTCCTCTCCCACTCCCCCTTCTGTGTTCCCTCTCTCGTTGGCTGTCTCTGTCAAATAAATAAGTAAAATCTTAAAAAAAAAAAAAAGAATTACTTTGCAACAATACTGATAACTATAGTCTATGATTTGGTATGTTATTGGAATATCTGAAAATCTTGCATCATTTGTTGCCACCAGAGGAATCTGTGGCTATCCCTAATCAATTGATTGACAGCTATTTCTTAAGCAGAGATTATGCACTGGCACAGCACTGGGGTTTGGAGCAGTGATAATCATATGGTCTTCCTGACAGGCAGCTCATTGAAGGAGCCCCTGGCCAAAAATCAAGTTCTACAAAATTATTGTGATACAGTAACTCTACAAATGGGAGGGAAAGAGCTGGGTTCTAGACACCAGAGCAACATGTCCAGAATAATGCAGTAAAAAAGGAAAATAAAAATCATGAAAGCAGGAGAGGCCAAGAAGCTAGGGGTCTTGACTCCCACACTTACTGCAACCAGAGATGCTCCATTTGACCTGGACTTTAAGCCCCACTTTGTCACATCAGTTTTGTTACTTAAAACAAGCTATAGTGTCTCTCTTTTTTAAATGATACTAACTAGGGTTGATATAGCTTGTTTTATAGAGAAGTGACAAATCTGGACTTAAAGCCTAGACATGTGTGATCCAAAAGAGTAATCTAGACCTCTTTTTGTGAAAGCACTGGAAAATAAGTTTGCAAAATTAAGGTGGGCATAGTTTTTTAAATTTTGAATGCCAGTCTAAGGACACAGGACTTAATTTTTAAGCAGCAGAGGACCAATAGAAATTTTCAGAGTGGTGACATGATCGAATGTTACTTTATTAAGATTAACCAGCCTGCAGTGTTCAGAAAAAATTGTGAGTCAAGGAGTCAGGGAGAGAGGCAGAGAAATAAGTAGGAGATGATCAGAACAACAGAGGTCCAATGTGGGGTGGAAATAGGGTAGATAGAAAGAAAAAAGAAAAATATTATAAAAGACAGTAAAAGGAAATCATTGTAATGCTTAATGACTAACTTGAAGCAGTTCCAACCTTAAATAACTGACAAAATGATGACAGCACTGTTATACATGGGAAAGTACTAAGGAGACCAGTTAAAAGAGAATTAGTTCAGCATTCCTGACTGAGGAATCTATGAGTGTCTGATCCCATAAGGCTTAAAACAGATCAGAAGGTAATATTTTTGCATTGGATCTAATGTGAGAGTGGTCAATTTCTGATATTATTATAGTTGACCCTTGAACAAGGCAGGGGCTTAGGGTACCCCACACGCAATTAAAAATCCACATATAACTTGTGGTTCCCCCAAAACTTAACGACTCATAGTCTACTGCTGAGCAGAAGTATCACTGAAAACATAGTCGATAAACACCTATTTCATGTGTTATATGTATTACATGTTGTGTTCTCACAATAAAGTAAGCTAGAGAAAAGAAAATATTGTGAAGAAAACCTTAAGGAAGAGAAAGTACATTTATAGTACTGGACTGTATCGAAAAAAATCCACCTGTAAGTAGATCTGTGCCGTTCAAATTCATGTCGTTCAAGGGTCAACTGTATTTCTAAGATGACTTTCCCTACAAGTACTATAGTTGTACATCCTGAATTAGAAAAAGGTGTCTGTGAATTATAATCATTATTATATCACAGTAATAAATTAATATCAATGTAATTTTCAAAAAGGAAACAGTAAAACGAGGACAGAGACTAATGCTCTTGTATTTTTAAGCTTTGAATGGCTTTTCTAGTCTTCGCATCTTTAAGTTCAAATAGAGAATTCTATGCTTCTTTAACTTACCTATCCCCAGATACATTAGCTAGGAGTCTTGGCCCAGACTCTTTCTAGATGGGATTCAGTGCTACTATTCCCTTTTCTGCTCTAACCCATCCTCATTTAGGAATAACTGAGGGTCTCCCCCAAAAAAGTCCACACAGGCCTCTCAACTTCCCAAACAGGTTAAATATTCACACCTGGCAGCTGGCCACAATAATACTTGTTTGTTAGAAGTCTCAACAAACCTTAAGTGCCTCTCAAGTGTTTTTTTTTTTTCCTCATATATCAGGATAGCAGGATGAACTGCTTCTGAGAGAGCTGTAAAGAAAACCTAGTCATTTTTCATAAAACCTTAGGTTGAATCCTAACCTGGCTTCAGACCTCTCATTCTTAGTTACCTGGGGCCATATGTATAAAAATACAAAGCACAGACAAAATTTCAGAAAACTCTGTATCTCTCAAAATACAACAGACATACTTCCAACTGTTACGGTTCTATCAGTGCAGTAAAAATTCCAAAAACGAGGCTAAAATTTGATTGGCAAGTCTCAATCTTACCATCTCGTTCCATTTCCAAAGTGGTGACAACTGGATTCAGCATACAGCAGTAGGGGAGAGGACAGAGGGAGTTTACAAGACCACATATGAGAGAATTTATTATAGACAGAGGCACAGCATGCTGAAAGCAAGACTTTTCTGGCAACTCTAGGTGCCACCATGCAGAAGACCTTCATCGGTGTGACCTTTGGTTTAGTGTACGTAGGTTTATATGATTGGATAGAACCACAGGACCCACATTTGCAATAATGAAAGATGCATAGTTATGAAACGCATTCTGTATTAAAACGAACATTAGCTAACTATATATTTAGCCAGGTGAGGCTACAGACGTATTACAAATTCAATAACATAAGGCAAAGTCAATGGTGCCTCCTTTGTCGCAATAACAATGCATAAAGATGTATATTTTCAAGCTGGGAAGTGATAATCATGGAAAATTTATGGGAGGGATATCTGAAAAGCAGCTTAAAGGCCCAGAAGCCATAGGGAGCTGCACAATTTCATAAATACTGAAAAAGAATTATTGCAAATCCCCTACCAAGCCCATTATATGTGTCAGAACTCGGGAAATTTGAGGAAAGTGATTTAACGCCTGAGATGGTGACTGCCAAGAATGAATATGTCACAATTTCTCACAGGAGTGAGGAAACCATCACAGGGGCTGGTAGCAGTCAATCAACAGCCCACAAAGAGTCCACTGATTCAGGCCAAATCCAAGTAGTGCTCCTGGGGAAGCCAGAGAGGCAGTGTTCAAGGGAAACTGCATACCTCGCCAAGGGTCGCTACTGGGGAAGGAGCACCACAGTCTCCATTTGGGCTTGGTGTTAGAGTGGCCTGGTCCACCGCTGACTGCAACGTCCTGTGGCCATACCACTCACAAGCAGTAAAGGGCATAAAGGCAAAAAGAGCAACTACACTATGCTATCTTGCAAATATCAGAGCAACTATCTACTGGTCAAGCCTACCCAGCATTTACTCATCAGCTCCCCAAGAATGTTTTCCTAATGCAGTCATTTCTGGGAATCTGCCTTCTTCCATACCAATGGAGTGCCTCACTTGGGTGGAGGTGAGGTCTGATGCAGTAAGGTACTTTCTGTTGCTTCTTCTTATTTCTTGCATTGATGCATATGGCAAGACTGGCCAGCCCTGCTCTTTCTTGAATTCTGTCCAGCCATCTCCACTCACCAAGAAAGATGGTGTGTGTAGAGTCACTGGGCCTTATTCTGTCTGTCCAAAGAAGGAGAAGAAAATATACCGTTGAGATTTTTTTTCAAGTGCCATCTTCCTGTGGTCTAGAGTAGCAACTTAAATTTCCAAAATCTCTTGTTACTCTGATATGCCCAGCAACTTGCTCATTCCCTTGTAGAGCACCACTGTTTCATGTTTTCCAGGCAGCATTTTTTTCCATATTGTTTTAGACACAGTGCCATTATAATCACTTGCAATTGACCAGTAATTGTTGCAGAAGCCGGCCTCCCTCTGCCAGTGCCACCCAGTTACTGGACTACACCCAGCTGAGTGCAATAAGTTCCAGAATCCAATCAAAGCTAAGCCCCATCAGTATCCAGGTTTCTCATTATGAAGTTGAGCCAACACTTGCTTCAATGCAATACCTCCCTCTTACAGAGCACACACAAAGCATTCCATTTTAGCTATGATTCAAGTCTCTGAAATACCTCTGTAGGAAAACTGAATAGGCGACTCTGCCGTGATCATTAATTCATGTTTGGAGATCTTCTCTTTGCGACTGGCTTTATAACTGAAATGGATATGTATACCCATATCCCATCTGGAAAATGGGAATAGTAACATTTTCTTTCAGGAATGTGGGAATAATCCTAACTCAAGAAAACAAAGCTGAAGTGCATCTCCTAGCCTTAGCAATTGGAGAGAATAGCCCCAGGAAGGATAACTATCTCTGAGTATCTATCCTACTCTTGGTTTATGACTAAATTTGAATCACACATGGGAGGTGCAGACATACAACCCTGTGCTAATTAAGCCTGAATAAATTTCCTATCTTCTAAGCTATTCAATAATGAGCAACCCAGAGTAACAGAACAGAATGAGAACTTATTAATAGGGTGATCCTGGCCAAACTGTATAACCTGTTATTTGTAAAATGGCATTAATAGGACAAAGCATCCTCATCACCTGGTTATGAGGCTTAGACAAAGTAGGTGCTAGATACAGGTTTGCTCCCTAAGATAACTTCCCACACCATCTATATTCATCATAATGCCGATAATAACAATACCTGGAATATATTGACTGCTATTGAGAAATAAAGTGTACCACGGCTCACATCCGCAATGTAGCACGTGCTATTTACCCCTCCAGAATTTCCCAAACCCTGAGGATTTTTAAATTACAACACAAGCTGTCTGTCACCCAGCTCTGGTGAAGCAATGTCTCGTAGCACACGCTCACCAGCATGCGGACCTCCTGCCCACTGTATACAACGTTATCCTGAGCACATACGTGATTTCATCTAGCCCTAAGAACGACAACAGTGAACAAAACCATCACAAAAATGCAAGCCTTTGAAAACAACGCGCATTTCAGTTTTTCCAATAAAAAATGCCAGCATTTTTCAGCAAGTGGACTGAGTGTGGATGTAAGTGTGCCAGACCAACTGCTGATAAACAGGAGAAGTTTCAGTCTGCTGGGTGAAGGATGTGTCATATCTATCTGGTGGTTTTGGCTTCCCCCCAAGTACTCCAGCCATTCACACTGAAACTTGTCATGTGCCTGTTTCATGAAACAGAACTTTCCCTTCCCACGTTTCACTGCTTCTTCAACATCGCCTCTTGTGCCCTAATTATTCATTTATTTCCGTTCATTTTTTCCCTTTGGTATTAATTTAGCTTTCTTCCTCTCACAGAACATATTCCAATGACCAAAAAATAGGCAAATCTTTTTAGAGGGATGATATGGGTGTATATGTGTTTTTGTGTGTGTGTTTCTGTGTGTGTGTATGTGTGTTTGTGTTTGTTGGGAATGGTAAAAACAGCTGACCCTGACCTTTCAGAGTTGCAGGTGTTAATCAAATTCTCAGTCTCTGGATGGAGGCCCCACGGAGACACTATACAGCCTTTTGCATATCTAAATCCATGAATTCATGACGGAAGGTCTTCTCTAGGAGCCTTCCTTGTTTGTAAAATCCTGAACTCTGGAAGGAGACCGGGAAGGGTTGACTCAAACTCCATTTCTATTAATGCTTCCCCAGAGGCTTAAAGAAGATGCAAAATATCACTACCTCTGCTGTTCCATATCTGAAAGGATGAACAGCCTGTTTTCCTAGCTAATAGTGGGGTTGTTTCACTAGTGAATGTTTGTGTAGTGCTATGAAGTGCAACCGTCTGCTACAAAGGCTCTTTGTCTTGTGTGTTTACATGTTTTGTAAATGATTGAGTGAAATAGAGCTCAGCTCATCTCAAGACTCTTATCGAATGATGGACAGCAAACATTAAAAATGATCTTAAAATATGCATTTGCCCCAGGATCCAGAAGGAATTTTGCATCATATTCTTTACGCATCCAGTAGATTAATATTTCCTTTATGTTAATATGCAATTTTATTATTCTTGTTATCTTCATTTAATGTCCTAAGGAACCAGGTGAGACGATTTTGTGAGTGTAATGATCACTGGCATAAAGTACACATGAGGGTCACTCAGGACATGCCATCCTTTTCAAGGCATTTTGCCAAAAGAGCCTGGAGTTAATTAATTAATACTGGGAAATCCCCTGCCAGTCCCAGCTTTGAGACAAAAAATAATAATAATAATAATAGGAGTCTTCTAGGCTGTAGGCCAACACACCTCTTCTATAAAAATTAAAAAGCCTGATCAGAACTCTGATATCAAATATTCTCTTTCAAAGAATAGCTAATACAGATTCATTATATGGAATAAAGGATAAATAAGTGGTGTGCCTAGTCACTTTCTGGTATAATATATGGCATCTGTATCATTCTCTATCATAAATCAAGTTACCTTTATAGCTGTGTTGGAGTTTGTGTTGATATAATATAGCTTCCGTGGACCATGATGTCACATGCAGGGCAAGCCCTGTGCTCACCTGACAGGTAATGCTTGGGCAGGGAGGTAAACACTGAGTGGAGGCAAAGGGCGGAGAATTAGAGAGGGCGGAATGCTTGACGGTCCCTCTTCTGCTTGTATAAACCACAGTGAGTGGCATGTCTTACCTCACATTGAAAGAAAAAAAGCAAAGAGGCAGACACCGAGAGAGTGAATAAGAAGCTGAGAGAGAAAGAAAAGAGCCACAGAGACAGCCTGGGAAAGAAAGAAACCTCAGGGAGAGGGCAGAAAGAACACCAACTGGGGGTGGGGTGGAAGGGGGCACTTCCTTGTTAACTCATTCCCCCGGTTTGATTGGCTGTTACTTGAGGACTGTTTCCCTGGCTGCAGCTGCTGTGCGACTGCTTCCTGCAATTAACTGACTTTATTTACTTTGTCTGTCCCTCCCCCTCCTTTAACCTCTTGTTTGCCAAGCCATGTGAGGAGCCCACAACCTTGGCTGGAGGAGGTAGATTTACACTAGCACACTGTATATTGTATCGACCTGCATCCACTTAAAGCTCTGAAATATGTATAAATAAATATATGTATTTATATCCTATAATTTTCATATAAATTTATGTATTTGTTTATATTTATATAATCTTTATTACATTTATGTTGTATAATACACATTTATGATATATATATGTTATATATAAATATGTATTTATGTTATATAACACATTTATGGTATATAACACACACATATATCTCCTAAAACACTTTAAGGCCTATGTGTGACTACAATTTGGATTTATTAAATAGTCACTTCCCGACCATGGTATATACCTGCACACACCTTCACATACACAAGCAACCAAATGCTGACACATCCAACCTATCTCAGCAATGTGAAATGAAGAGGGAGAAAGAATAAGTCTGATGTGGTTTTAGGTAGGACATGTATGTCTACAGATATAAAACTTGGCAAAATAGCTGCAAAAGCATAGCTACATAGTAAATTTAGTGAGTGACTGAATTTACTGACAACTCTGACCAAACAGTTTTAACAGTTCCTTCATGGGAGACAAGCGTGTGTTTTACAGTGTAAAGCCACTGAAACATAATCCTAAGGTCATGGCTTTATGTAGTGAGCGTGTAGTCAGCTTAATCTAATCATTCCAATAATCTATAACACCTACCATAGTCAAATCTGTAGGCGGCTAGTGCTCAGTATATATTTTAGGGGGTGGGGAGAGGATTCCTACTCTCACATACCAAACCACCAAAACAATTTTTTGATAAATAATGCAATACTAACAAATAATGTGTGTGTATGTGTGTGTATGTACCTGCAACAAATACATATGACAAATAGAACAAAATGTGTTTTTTGCACTATAAAGTACAGCACTCATGGTTATATGTTATATGTTAAATATGCATTAAATATTATCCTAGGCAATCTAAACAGTAATCAAAATAGATCTAATATTTTGGAGAAATATTTCTCATAGGGCAAAACTATTTAATTGATTGCATGACTTAATTTTGAGCATAGTCCAAATCTGTCTTGATGTATCTTTTTCATTTTTTCATCTGTAAGAGCTATGATTACAAAATTTTCTCTAAGAAACATCTTGAAATCTTACACTTTACTCAGTGTTTTTTCCACATTCAATTTAAGAGAAGAGAATTTTCTAATGTTAAAGCCATATTCACTGGGACCTAGAACTCGTTCATTTTTACGGTGACTAGAAGGCATGATAAAGATACCACTTCCCCTGGAAAAGCACACAGTGCAGCTTTTTTTTTTTTTTTTAACCAAAGCTCAGTAGATCCTGTGGGTGTGCTAGGAACACAGTATTGATCATTCAACGACCCTAGAGGACCTTATTATCCCCATTTTGCAGATGAGAAAACTGGTTCTCAGCTAGGTTGGATAAGTTGCCCCAAAACATAAAGCATGTGAACAACAGAAAAGAAATCAGACTCAGATCTGTGTGACTGCAGAACCCAAATTCTCACCCACTGAACAAATTTGCACCTGCTCCGGCCAGAGGAGAGACTCAGCTTTGCTTTGAGAAGCGATGCGCTGTAAAGTAAGGTATGTATTTGCAGTATTAAAGAGGACATTCTTCCAACTGCAGTGTCCCAAATGTTTCTCAAGGGAAAGTATTCTGCAATCTCTTGTGTAACTAATCATTCTACCAGAATAAGACTTGCATAGCATTTTCTATTAAAAAGGAAGGTTAAATAGGAAAGACAAGTGGCTGAGAGAACACCACTGAGAATCCTTTAAAGAAAGCGACCAGCTCAGCAGGAGTGCCTATATTTAGCCAATTAGTCAGGCACATTTCTTACCTAGGAAGTCACTGGGCTGAATGAACAGGTTGTAGTTTCAGCTGAAAGGAGACAGGAGAAGACGATTTGAAAGAAAAGAAAGGAAAGAATGCTGAGAACAATAGGATTCTTGAAAAGAGCAAATGACAGGAAAAGATAATGTCAAAGTCAAGTCAGAGAAAGAAAATTGTAGGGGGAGGAGAAAAGGAAAGCTGAAGACAAGAAAGACAACTTCCAGAAAAGAAAAAGAGGAATATACTCTTCTAGTTCTTTACATTCTTAGGAACTTTGCAACTGGGCTCCCTCGCACTGAAAACTGTTGTGCACAATATATAAACCCTTCAGTCCTGAAAAGCAGATTCTCTTGCTACCAAAACTTGGCCACACTGAAAATATCTGGTTTCTAGGTTGACTTATTATTAATAACTGCATCAGTTGTAATAATCTTTATCAGAGCAAATAGACAAACTTCTGCAAGGCCTCAGAGAAAGCCAGTGGCCTCCATGTCAGAGAAAGAGACTTATTTTTGGAGACTGGGTCACCCCACTCCAAGAGAAACCCTTGTCAGCTACATGGCAACTCTCACATGTCACCAGAGAGGCCATTCGCTCTCTCATGTTGGGCAATAAAAATGTACTTAGACGTCCCTGTAGACAAACACCTGTTCTACCTTTAAATTTGTATTTTATATTCTCTGCAAGATATCTGATGTCACAAAATACCTAGTTTAGTATAATTTGAGTCCTTCCTCCACATATTAGCTAACAATATTAATCATTCTCTGATTTAATAAATACATAAATAAATAAATGCATTTCGCTAAAAAACATCATGTTTGACAAACTCTATTTACTAATTTTCCTTTGTTTCAATTGATTATATGATTTTAAATATGAAGAAACAATGCTATTTCTCCTTATTTACAAGTTCTTAAAACTACAATTTTTTTAAGATTTTATTTGTTTTTTCGATAGAGATAGAGACAGCCAGTGAGAGAGAGAACACAAGCAGGGGGAGTGGGAGAGGAAGAAGCAGGCTCATAGCGGAGGAGCCTGATGTGGGGCTCGATCCCACAACGCTGGGATCACGCCCTGAGCCAAAGGCAGACGCTCAACCGCTGTGCCACCCAGGCGCCCCTAAAACTACATTTTTTACTGGAAAGGGAAGGATCCAACTGCATAACTCGCTTTTAGGATTTTCATAGAAAGATCAGTCTCCCTCATAGGAATCTGGATCATATAATTATACTATCAGAGAATTTAAATTTAGTAAAGGACATATAGACAAACACTGAATTTGGATTTTGTTTCTTTTTTTCTAGTTTACTAGACATTCTTCTAGGAAATCATCATGCCTGGTTTGAAGAATCTGTTAAAATATGTCCCCAAGTATTGAGGTCTATGAAGACTATGGGACTTTCCCAAAGGGAGCCGTGGGGAAAAAAATGTGTTTTCCCAAAGCTACCGCTGGCTCTGTATTTTCCCTCTGTTTGTTATTACAGTTCCGAGGTTTGGATCAAACCAGCTCACCTGCTCCACATTACTCATTTCCCTCAGCAATGTCTGATAACTCAAAGGAATCCTTCATCTACTAAAGTTCCCATTTCCATTTCCAGCCCACAGAGCTATTTCTGAGCCAGCTTCACCCACCCTCTCTCACCACTTGATGGTCTTTCTCTCAGAGGTCACAGAAATTAAAATGTCGCCACAGTTTCTTGGATAAAGAACAAAATTACAGTATTTGGAAAGAGCATCTTGATAACTGAATTGGAGATCTCTGATTTCTGATTTTTTGGCCTAAATGCTATAGAATTTTATTTCTAAAGTTCTACCTTAAAAAATTTTTTTCCACTCGGGTGATTTAGACATCAACTATCTTATGCCTTCTGAACATCACTTTGTTGTCTAATACGAACCCTAAACTTATTACATCCAAAATGGAATGTAAGCTCTTTATTCAAAACAAAGCAAAAACATTTTTAAAGTTAGGGCACCTGGGTGGCTCAGTTCATTAAGCATCCGTATTTGGCTCAGGTCATGATCCCAGGGTCCTGGGATGGAGCCCCACGTCGTTTTCTCTGTTCAGTGGGGAGCCTGCTTCTCCCTCTCCCTCTACCTGCCACTCCACCTACTTTTGCTCTCTCTTGCTTTCTCTCGCTGTCAAGTAAATAAATAAATTCTTTAAAACAATTTTTAAAGTCATTTTCCAAAGTTCTAGGTTTCAGGGAATACATAACCATTCCAAAATCCCGCAGTCTTCTATGACATCTCCCTTCATGTCATCTACCCTAGTCAATTTGTCATCAGTCTTGTTAACACAAATTCCAAAATGACACTACAACCTTGCATTTCTCCCAAGTCCAAGAGAATATCGCCTCCTGCTATGGCTTGTGAAAATCCTCCTATCTGATTGTTCTAGGTTTCCACTCTTTCCTTTCAGATCCTTTTACCCCAAGACTTAAGTCCTTCAGGGCCCTCCTATTGCTGTGTGAATATAGACAATAACCTTTAAGTCTAAAGATTAAATCTTTAATCATTTCCCACTGTGTTCTCCTTCTCTCCAGCCACAGCTGTCAATCCGTTCTGGAGAATATTCTTTTCATTCCCTCTTCATCTAGCCACCTCCTAACTCAAGAGTTACCTAAACAAAAATGCAGTGAATGGAGTCTTCATCAGTATTATCCTTGCTTTTTGGATTTTTTAGGTAAACTGACAACAAAATTCACAGCCATCTCAGGAGCCAAATCTGAATTTTCTGCCTTCCATAGTCAGGAAAAAAGGTAAGATCCAGATATCTGGATCATTGCAATGACTCCTAACTGGAGAAGAAAAAAATTAGGAAATGCCCTCTAATATATCTTCTCTATTATCTGGATGAAGTGGACTGGGATGGGATAAGGGGAACACGTAGATATACTGAAATCTTGCTTTTTAGTTTATCAATGATCCATGTAAATTTCTCATGACAGAACAAAAAGGTAACCTACTGAGTGAGAGAAGGTATTTGCAAATGATATATCCAATAAGGGATTAATATCCAAGATATATAAAGAACTTATACAACTCAACACCAAAATAATAGTCTGATTAAAAAATGGGCAGGGGACCTGAATAAACATTTTTCCAAAGAAGACATACAGATGGCCAACAGGTAGATCAGAAGGTGCTCAACATCACTAACTATCAGAGAAATGCAAATCAAAACCACAATGAGATATCACCTCACAGCAGTCAGAACTGCTAAGATCAAAAAGTTAAGAAATAGCAAATACTGGTGAGGATGTGAAGAAAAGGAAACCCTTGTGCACTGTTGGTGGGAATGTAAACTGATGCAACCACTATGGAAATCACTACTAGGTATTTACCCAAAGAAAACAAAAGCACTAATTTGAGAAGATATATGCAACCCCATGTTTATTGCAGTATTATTTACAATAACGAAGACATGGAAGCAATCTAAATGTCCATCAATAGATAAATGGATAAAGAAGATACAGTGCGTGTATACACACACACACACACACACACACACACACACACAGAGGAATATTACTCAGCCATAAAAAAGAGTGGAATCTTGCCATTTGTGAAACCAAGGCAGATAGCATGCTAAGTGAAATAAGTCAGACAAAGACAACTATCTGACATCTGAAAAACAAAACAAATGAACAAACAAAAAACCAGACTTCTAAACATAGAGAACAAACTGGTAGTTGCCAGAGAGGAAGTAGTTGATGGGGGAAGCTGGGTGAAATAGATAAAGGGGACTAAGAGGTACAAACTTCCAGTTATAAAATAAATAAGTCACGAGCATGAAAAGTACAGCATAGGGAATATAGTCAATACTATTTTAATAACATTATATGGTGACAGATGGTGACTGCACTTTAGTGGTAAACATTACATAATGTATAATATTGTCAAATTACTATGCTATACACCTGAAACTAATATAATATTGTATGTTAATTATATTTCAATAATTTAAAACAATTGGAATAAAATTCTAATGAAAGAAAATACATAAGCAATAGGATGCTCTCAGACATTGTAGGATGATGTACCCAGGTGGGGTTCTGAGTCCTGAGCAGCAGAGTGATGTCTTCTCTGCGCCTCACATAGTCTCTGTCACAGTCCTCAGCCATGCATAAATTTTTTCCCGCTTTTAAAATACCTTCATTTTCTAGGATTTTGACACAAAGGTAACGCAACCCATTTGTAACAAGTCAAGCCTTGCTTTTAGAATAACATATACTTTTATATGCTCACTCCACTGAAATATGGGGAAGTCATTTTTAGGAATTTATTTATTCCAAATCTTTCAGAACCAAGTAAAGATGTTTGTTTTTCAAAAGGTTGCTTAATGATCATTCTTTTTGACATTACATGACGGAAAGTCAACAATGTGACATTTGCCATAAGAAAAACAGAAAGATGGGGCTGAGAAGTACAATAACAAGAGCTGCCACAGCAGCAGCCAGTAAGTCTGGGATGATTTTTCCCTGCAATTTGTTTCTTTTAGTCTGGCAAAGGTTTTGGCTTCAGTTTCATGTTCTTTGATTATTATTATGCCTGTCTACTAGTGGAAACTGCAAGTACTCTTTCTGTCTTTCCACCCTGGAAGAGTGGAAAGAAGAAATGAGCCAAATCTGCTCTGAACACGGGTTTAGAAGAAAACGAGCCCACAACTGAGTGGAAAGATCCAGAAGGGCTATTTATCTCTACAACTCCATTCACTGGAAAGTCGCTCCATTACCGAGTCTCTGAACATATGCAGGGTGAAAGCTTCGATGAGCAGTGCGTGGGGTATGGGGCTAACTTGGAACTAATTTGTTCAGGATAAGCCATAAGCTTTATTGCTGGCAGCATTTCACAGAGATGCCAAAGTCTTCTCCATTTACAGCAAAGCCGTCGCTAAACTGCATCTCAGGCACCACAGCTTCAGGTACACGAGGTGTACAAAACCCTGCTTTACCCTGCAGTGATCTTTGAACAACAGCTGTGCAATTAAGCATAACTAGCTGCCACCTAATGGTTTTTCCTTCTGCCACCCATGTTTTAAGGTCAAAGTGATACACAGCTATACTCTGTGCCCTTTGTATATGGTGACTATATCTATACTGCAAGAATGTCAGGAAGCACATCATCTTTCAAAAGAAAATGTCATTCTCGGGTGAACTTTTTGTTTTGTTTTGTTTTTCGTAGACTTTATTTTTTAGAATAGGTTTAGATGGAAAAATAAATTATGAAGATAGTACAGAGAATTCTCCCATACCCTCTTACCTAGTTTCGGGTGAACTTTTTTAAAATGTAGAGAATATGGCTATAACAATTTAAAGGAATTTTCTCCTTTAATTGGCATATCTTTTTGTGGTTCCTAATGCCCAATAAAAATATATATAATTTGTATTTAAAATATTTTATGAGTTAGTCATAGCAGAGAAACACTCAAGAAAGAAAAAAAGTTTCACGAATTCCATTAATGAAACACTACTTTATAAAATTAACATGGACAGTGCTAGTTTTTTGTGGCTGCATGACAAACTACTACAGGCTTCGTACCTTAAAGCAATGCATTTGTATTAGCTCACGGTTCTTTAGATAAGAAGTCCATGCGGAGTGCCCGGGTTCTCCATTCAGGGTCTCACAAGACTGAAACCAAGGTGCTGTCAGGATGTGGGCATGTCTGAGCCTTGGGGGCCTCCTCCACGCTCATTCAGGCTGTGGCACGATTTAGTCTCCTGGTCTGAGATCCCTATTCTCTTGCTGGCTGTCAGCTGGGGACACTCGAAACTCCTAGAGGACATTCTCGGTGCCTACCATTTGGCTCCCTCCATCTTCAGAGTCAACAACAGAAAATCTCTCTCACATGGGATCCTTCTCCTGCTTCCAGTCTCTGATTCCTCTCCCTCTGACTTCTCGACCAGATTTATAGGGCTCATGGGACCAGGTCAGGCCCAATGTGGACCAGCTTCCTTCTTAAAGTCCACTGGGCTTCACAAAAAAGCTTAATTACAGGGGGAAATGCTATCTTAGTCACAGCTTCAGATATCATGCCAGGTGTGGACAGCAGGAGAAGCAGACTCTGGGGGCTACTTTAGAACCCTGCCTCCAATAGAGGTTTGGACATTACTCAGGGGCTCTCAATTCTGCCAATTTGCCTCCTGGCTTTTCTGCTTGAGGTTTTGGACTTGAGCACAGATCAATGGAGGTCACTGGGCTGAGGGTCTGTAGTCCAAGGCTAAGGGCAGCTCAGCCTACTCCCTCAGCACACTTGCCCCCCACTGCACACAGCTTGGGGCCAGCCCAGGGTCTCGCTCATGGCCACATGGAGGTTACTGCTGTCATCTTCCCCTTCCTCTGCCGCCTCTTATCAAGCTCTATTTTAGCTGCTTGGATGTTACTGATTTTTGTGGATCTTTTGACACCTTTAATTGCTCTTCTCTTCCTACGCCTATTAAGTTTTCTCACCCTTTGATATTGGCATTAGGAACATTTTAAATAATTTGCCAAATAATGTTTTACTACTGCTGTTCTATGTAAGTTACACTGCTTTGCCTTTAACCCTGTATTAATTTTGCTGTAAAGTGTTAAGCTGCACACAGTGAGGTTAGTTTACAAATAAGATAAGAGAGCTTCTTAGATACCAAGTCTTATTTCTCACGGCTCCTAACTCAAAGCAGAGGCAATTTAATATTGCAAATTTGCTTTGAAACCCAAAAACTGATTTTAAAAAATTATTTAATCTTTTGGCACACAGCTAGCTAGACTTTGAGCACCAACTCCAAGAAGGAGTTAGAACATTTTTCCAACGTTGAAATTCTTCAAACTCTCCATAAAGCTAAAGCGTAGAAATATTATTGTCAATATCAGAACCATGATTCTTCAAATCCTGGCACATTTCATTGGTATGATTTTGAGGTACTCTAAAGCCTGGATCTGTTTCCGATTCATATGAATGAATAGAGAAATACTCACTTTCTTTTCTGGTCCTCACCCACTTGGTTCCCATCCTGGAAAAGCAGAGACAAGTAACTCTTGACCACATCAACAAAGTGGACAAGAGCCGCATTTTTAAGTTTCACAAAGTCTACTCACACCCTTTTCATCGCATGTCTGTGACCTTTGAGATCACCTGCACAGAATTTCATTTCTACCTACAAACAGGAGAAATGCACTATTCCTGCTGAATCTCAAATAACACCTGCTACTCCAGCACTTAGCTTTGTCATCAGTCCTCTTCCTGCCCACCCCACTCAATTTCTGAAAAATGTGGCCCATGTTTCTTATGACACACTGGTGGTCCCCATACCAGGAAAAAGGATGCTGCTTGTTCTCCACTTTATTCCAAAACACAATGAAAAATGTGCCTCCTATTGT
The DNA here is from genome assembly GCF_002007445.2 of Ailuropoda melanoleuca. NCBI lineage: Eukaryota > Metazoa > Chordata > Mammalia > Carnivora > Ursidae > Ailuropoda > Ailuropoda melanoleuca. The sequence goes on from NW_023179820.1 coordinate 5,196,140, forward strand.
CACTGAATTCATCTTAACTATAAAGTGAGAAGATAAAGAATGCAGCGTCCTAGGGGGAACCTTGAAAACAACTAGAAGGGAAGTTCTGAGAAACACCTCAAACACAGTGTATTTCATATCCCTTTCTTAAATTTAAAATAGGTAAAACTGAAAATGTAAGATTTCCTGGGGTCCCATGACCAAAAGTATAAAGATATAAGAGGGCATTAGACTAGAAGTTGCCCTCGATCATGCTGAATAAAATGGAAGGCTACTCTCTCCTAATCACCCCCAACCTAACTTCAGCCTGCAGTGTGCATGGCAAAGGTGCAGTTTACAAGGACATCTTAGATTAACACACAAAATGAATTGCAATTTGTTTCCGACAAAAGTGTATTTATTTTGTTGTTGTTTACTGTGGGGATCCCAATACCAAACACACAGAAAGAGAGGAGTCAAAGCCCTTTCACCTGGCAAATCACCAGGAAGAAATGGTTGACTATGAGTCGAAAAGAATGCAAATTATAAGGTTTAACTTTTTAAGAAACCAAAGGAAATTGTCTAAAAATATCTAAAAATTTGCTAAGACTTTGAGATCTTTTCTTCTCAAATCTCTGCTTTAGGTAGACTATTGACCTCCTAAAGTTGTCTGTGTCCCAATCCCTGGAACCTGGGAATATGTTGTCTCACATGGCCAAGGGGAACTAAGGGGAAGGTAGGCTGCAGATGGAGTGAAGGTTGTTTATCAACTGACCTTCAGGTGGGAAAGTATCCTGGACTATCCAAATGGGCCCAATGTACTCACAGGGTCTCCTAAAAGTGCAAGAGGGGGCCATAGGAAGAGGTCTTAGTGATGTGATATAAAAAGACTCCATCTACCCTTGTTGGCTTCGAAGATGAAGAAAGTGGCCATGAACCAAGGAATATGGACAGCCTCTAGAAGCTGAAAAAGTAAGGAAACAGAGCCTCCAGGAAGAAAACATAGCCTTGCCAACATTTTTATTTTTACCTGGTGGGCCCTTGTCAGACTTCTGACCTCCAGAACTGTAGGCAATAAGTTTGTGTTGTTTTAAGGCACTATATTTGTGGTGATTTGTTATGGCAGCAATAGAAAAGAAATATGGTGGTGCCATTGGTTAAGCATACTAGTCATGGCTTCTTTGGCTCAGGGCATGATCTCAGGGTTATGGGACCGAGTTCAGCACCAGGCTCTGCAGTCATCAGGGAGTCTGCTTGAGATTCTCTCTCTCTCCATTTGCCCTTCCCCAAGCTCTCTCTTTCTCTCTCTCAAATAAATAAATAAATCTTTAAAAAAAGGAAAACTAATACAGCATCAGACACATATTCACTCACCAATTTGTGAGAAGTAGACAATTTCTGAACTGACACATCTTAATCGAGATGTAAGACAAACTGAGAGCTTGTCTTTTCATTATGAATTGAATGACTTATTATATTAAATAATAGACTAACATAGTAGATTAAACTACTGGTTGCATTAATGATTGCAAAAAATATAAACATCTTAACTCTGCATTATGTTCCGTAAGAGGGGCTGTCTACATACTTTCCTAATTTGAATTCCCCAGGAGCCCTGAAAAACAGTAACACCACTTGTTAAAAGCGAGAGTGCCTTTCCAGTGGCAGATTTCAAACAAGGCTATGGTTCTATTTTCCAGAATTCTTTACAGCAAAAGAAAGGTGTGTTTTCTACCTAAGGTAAATTCCAAGAACAAAATGCAGTCTAGACTGATACAATCTCCCATCAATTTATAGAACCAATATTAGAATTTTCATAACATTTTGACATTGTTCAGATTTTTTGGTTATTCCCAAAAAGACTGTAGTCAGAATTTTGCTATAAATGAGAACATAGACTTGACTCATGTTCTCTAAGATGGCTTAATGAGATTCTTCTGGCTCCTCCCACCCATTGCTGCAGCTCCACACATGAGACCTAAGGCTCTGTGTGGCCCCCTTGGTCCCAGCTCAGTCTCAGGGCTGTACTGCTGGGCTGTGGGCAGCCCCTGCCCCTAGGACTCCCAGCTCCATCATGGCCAAGCATACTGGAGGGCTACACCATGAGGCAGGATCCCCTAATAAGAGTATCCATCCTCCTTTTATTTAAATAAACAGCTCTCCAAAGAGCACGCACCTTGAAAATATGTTGTACTCAGAGGCAAACAAAAAAGAGAAAATAAACCATATTCAAGGGAGGAATCCAGAACAAAAATGAAGGTGAAAGATACACACATACACACACACACACATAAGGAGAGAGAGAGACAGAGACAGAGAGACTGACTAACTCTGTGACCTTATATGGGATTTCATGTAACTCTCACCCCCAAAATAGTACAAAACAGTCTAGGAGACCAACAGCTGTTGTTAAAGAACAACTTAGGTCTTTTGTTTGTTCATTCAACAAACATTTGTGGAGTACTTATGATGTTTCAGACTGCTATGAGGGTGAGAACATGAGTATTACTATAATATGTTGTAAAATCTCTTATTGGAAGTTTCCAGAACCACCTTCCATGAGTCATTTGGCTGGGACAGTGCATCTAAAACTTCAGCATACACGCAAGCCTTCTGGGGCCACACTACAAGGTGGATTTGGAAGCACCTGAGATCTTGTGTTTGTAACAGACTCTGAAATATTGAAGCTGTTATTCCAGGAATCACACTTTGAATAGTAAAGAGCTAGAACCTGGGACTCAGCCTGCTTTATCCACCTCATTTTACTACTCTTTTCCTGAGAACATTTTATTAAATCCCTGAGATGAGACATTTTTCCCTGTCACTAGTATGCAACTATATAACACAAGGCAATAATATTTTTGATGTTGACCTTTGTAAGTGTCATAAAAAAGTGACTGGTAAAATTACAGAACAAGGTATATTTTCATTTTTGTGTGGGGGAGAGACATATGGATGAGGTAGCAATCTGGAAATGCATTACCTATATTCATCAAAATAGAATGACTCAAAATGTCAACAGCTCCAAAGCTCTTCCACTGACTAAGCAAGCAGGTGCTTTATTTGTCAGCGGGATATGGAAACATAATAAACAAGGGATGGTAGGGTTCAAAATCAGTTTTCAGTGAAGGAAAGCTCTTTAGCCAGGGCAGAGGTAGGGGCATGGAGTGGAAGTGAATGCCCTGCATGCAGAAATAAACCAGGCCATTACTAACCCGCCAGACAATAAAGCTTCAGGAGAGTCGGGTTTTACTACCATATTTTACAAAGCACCGTGCCTTGAACTGCTCCCAGATGCACTGTTCAGGTTCACGCTCCTCGTCTCCCCTTCCTACTTTATATGAGGTGATCATATCTTTTACTCACAGAGCTGGGAAAGATGTCCTTGAATGTACCAACCATAGACATTTCTATCATTAAAGCTTGGTTATAAAATCTCCCCAAAGAACAAACGGTAGGGACCGTGCTGGCTTTATAAAAGTTCCATTAGTCCTAGGAGCAAAGTCTCCATGGCGGAAACCCAAATCCCTCACACACATTGAAACCATCGCTGACCATAAAGGACAGAGCGGCTATGACCTTTCACACAGAGTCATTTGTAAGTGAATTAAAGTTATCACCAAAGGATTAAAATCATGGCTATGAATCAACAATTTCCGATAGATGAACACTGCTCCACAAGCTAACAAGTTAAATAGAAGAATGAGATTACCTTATTTAATTGCAGATTTGCAAATCATTTCTTTTAAAATCCCGACTCCACATGCTTCAAATACTTTTAAATGTATTTTAAATAGCGGTTTACCTTTTCACTTGAAAGTGTTAATATTTCCTGCTATCTTAAAGGAAATACATTCTATTGTGAAGGCATTCTCTTCTTAGCTAATATAAACACACAGTATGGATATGCTAATAAAGTATTTTCAAGGAGCAAAAAAAAATTACCATTTTATGCAGATGATAATGTAATGCTTAACCAGTAAAATAATTCCCTCATTTATTATAATAGCTGTAATTATAATAGCTGTATCATCATTAATAGCTATATAATAGCTGTACAGCTATTAATACTAAGGCACAAAATCAATTTAAATTTAGTCAGAACTTTTGTTATTATCAAAAAGTTATTAAGACTCCTTTTATGTATAATTTTAATTGCCCCCAAAGCATTCTAAATATTTAAGCCATTTAGTAAAGAGCCAGATATCATAAAAGAAACCTTATTCTCTTCCTTAAAGCTAATACAGAGTTTGTGTAACAAAGTACAGAGCCTTAACTTTTTTTAAGATGTAGAGAAATGTTAAAATAATTTAAGTTTAAACAAGACCCTTGGAGGTTGTCTTACCTCCTTGGTGAAATATATTAAACCTGATTAAATTCTCATATAATAACTGCCACTTCTAATGAAAGATGGTTTTAATCAATAACATACCAGAACATCATTTTAAAGTATTAATATTTTGTATTTTACATATATATTTAACTTTAAAAGTTAAAAGGTATTAACAAATAATAATAAAGTTAATATTTATGGAAGGTTTTCCATGTGTCAGAAGCCACATTTATTGCTTTACATTTATTCTATCCTTTGATTCTAAGGTATGCTTTTTATTTATTGCTATTATTATTATTATTCCCATTCACAAGCAAGAAGCCCAAAATGCTAAAATATGGTAGTTACAAAATCTGAAGTTAAGTCATTCAGACTCAAAGTTTATGTACTTAACTAATATGCTATGCTGCCTCAATATATAGAGAATAATAACATAATCTTTAATTGTTGAACAATAGAAAGTATCATTTGCTTTTCAATTAAAAAGATAACTTAGACTTTTGATTCTGGAAGACAAATTAGTCAGCAAGATTTGCCTCTTATCTTTTGTGATAGCCCAGTGAGATGAAAGTTAAAACTTATAGAAGGAATAAACCTAACAGCAAAGATAACTGGAGTGAGTTCTGTCAATGGGTGATGACTTCAACACATTTCTGGAAGGTAAAAAGTGGAGGGGAGAGGAGTGACACACAAAATTCATGGAGAATACTATGTCCTAGAATCTATGAGCAAGGGGCTGCCAAAGAGGTGTGGGCAAGTCTCTCTGACAAATTTCAGAGAGTCTTAGAGTGACAGGTATGGTGTGAGCAGGAATAAGATACAAGGCTGAGATCAGGTCTTTAATTTAGGTCAGCTGTACTAGTATCACCACCCAAACTCCTCCAACTGTGTTCACAGAGTGTAAGCATCTGAAATATCCACTCAAGTCAAAAGTATAACAGCTCTTTTCTAAGGAATCTGAACAAGCTGTCTGGGAAGACCCAAACACTCTAATGTATGTATCTCTATTTCCGGGGGTGGGGGAGGGCAACACTTCTTATTCTGGCTTTTGGTAGGACCCACAACTTGACCATTTCTTATCCACTCACCAAAAATAAAGATTGCTAGTCATTAAACTCTTCCCTACTCTACTTTACACTGAATCTCTACTCACAAGAAAAAGTTTTTTTAAAATCCTAAATATGCAATAGCAAAGAAAAAGTACACAGTCTACTCAATAAAACTCCGACCATTAGCTATATAAGAAAAATGATCATTGTGTAAGAGAGAGACCAAATATATAAATTAAACAAACAAACAAACAAAAACTGACCCCAGAGGAAATAGAGTAAATTCAGAGAACACAATAGAAATTAAAGAGTGAATATGCTAAAGAAGAAAGCTAAAGATATTGAGTTATTACCTCCATACAACCAGACAAAGGTTATATGTAAATTTTTTAAATAAGAAAATAAGCAGAAAGTCTTAAAAACTAAATATGGAATTGCCAAAATAAAAATTTGAAGAGAAAGCCTACAAAATAAAGTCAAGAGAAAAGGAAATTCCCTGTTATATAAAAGAAAAAGACAAAAGATGGAAAAATATGAATGAGTCCAGTAGGTCCAATATTCAACTAAGAGCACTAGAAAAACAAACCAAGAAACTAAAGGGAAGAAATAACAGAAAAGAATTTCTCCTCATGACAGAGGAGTTGAATTTACAGACTACAAAGGCCCAAAGCTCAATAAATAAAAAATACCAAGACCCAGACTCATGATCTTCAAATTTCAGAGCACTAAAAGCTCCAGGAGGAAAAAATAATGAAGTCAGATGCCAAGTAATGATAAATGCAACTGCATCAGACTTCTCGTTAGCCACACTGGTGCTAACTTAATAGAATAATACTTTAAAAGCTTTGAGGAAAGATAATTTGTTACTTGGAATTTTATCTCCAACCAATCTTTACTCCAGAGTGAGAGCTAGTTTAAGATATTTTCCAATAGGTAAGGAATCAGGGGGTGAGAGATGGAGATGGCTAAACAGAGTGAATGGTGTGATTTTAAGAAAAAGCAGTGGAAAGAAGAGCAATCTCTGTGGGGAGAAGGGGAATAAATGGAATGCCTGGAGTGGGGAAAAAGCACATAGAAATTCTGAAGAATACAAAAATAGAGAAAAAAGCCATGGTCCCACTAAAAAACTGAGGTTAAACTGTAGTTTAAAATTTTCGGGAAAAAAGGTGGGGGGAGGGAAGTATGTAAGAAAAGAGTTGATTTGACCTTGATACTAGAAACAATCTCCTTAGAGTGACCCAGGAACCAGGGCAGTGGGCACACGTAAGAAGATATGTAGTGTGTGCACAGTGCCTCTTGGCCTAAAATAAAACATTATTTGTAAGGTTATAATGACATAAATAGTGTTTATTCCTTTTTACCTTTTATCGTCAGCCCATCAACAAGGCAAGAAAGACTTGCTGATTGCCAATGGCAGGTACACATGTGCAACCTCAGCCATCCTAACTGTATACGCTGATGGGGAATGCAGCATGGAAGGAAAGTAGAAGAAAAGGTACTCACATTATAAAGAAGACAGTCAACAGAAAAATGGCAAAAGGTGATGGAACAGAAACAACAGCTCAGATGCATTATGTGAAATGTCAAGGGCAACCAAAAGAAGAACTAAAAGTATCATAAGCAAACACGGGGATGAAAAGAGGGGAGAAGAGATGGATAGGATAAAAGTGATCACTCCCTGTCTTTCTTGTTGGGAAGTTGATATATACTTTCTAAAATTAATTTAATAAAAATATACAGTGCAATATCCTTAACCATTAATGACTACTCATTGTGTTTCAGGCCCTGTTCCAAGCACTTTTATATATTTATGCATTTAATTCTCAAAACAATTGTAAAAGAAAAATGAAGAAATTGGGACAGAGATGTTAAAGAACCTACCCGGAAGACTCTATCTGGAGAAACAGGAGGCTGGACTCAAATCCACCTAGCCTGGCTTCAGAGGCTGTGCATCACCATGTACATCATGTACATCAGCATGTAGACTGCCCTTTTTAAAATAACACTGCTGAAGGGTTAGGTACTAGTCTAAATTCTTCACATGAATTGACGTACATCTTTAAATATATATATATATATATATATATATATAATGGGCAGTAATACACTCTTCATTTTACTAAGGAGCGATATCATTAAGCAACACGCGTGAGGTCAATCGTATTATCTAAAATTGTGAAAGTGGTCATGGGGGGAAAGAAAGAATTTTTAAAAGTTGCCTCTGAGAAGTAAGGCAAGGGTGGATTTGGAGATGGCTGCATTTCTTTTTTTTTTTTTTT
>NW_023179820.1:5203846-5220515 GCF_002007445.2 Ailuropoda melanoleuca
GTATTTTATTTATTTGACAGAGATAGAGACAGCCAGCGAGAGAGGGAACACAAGCAGGGGGAGTGGGAGAGGAAGAAGCAGGCTCATAGCAGAGGAGCCTGATGTGGGGCTGGATCCCATAACGCCGGGATCACGTGCTGGCCGAAGGCAGACGCTTAATGGCTGTGCCACCCAGGCGCCCCATGGAGATGGCTGCATTTCATTAGTAGTTCTTCTCTATTATTTGACGTGTGTGTGTGTGTGTGTGTGTGTGTGTGTGTGTGTGTGTATTAATAAGTGTTCTCCTCTTCCAGGGCACATAATCTAACTCTTTTTTTTTTTTTTAAAGATTTTATTTATTTACTTGACAGAGATAGAGACAGCCAGTGAGAGAGGGAACACAAGCAGGGGGAGTGGGAGAGGAAGAAGCAGGCTCACAGCACAGGAGCCTGATGTGGTGCTCGATCCCATAACGCCGGGATCACGCCCTGAGCCGAAGGCAGACGCTTAACCGCGGTGCCACCCAGGCACCCCTAACTCTTTTTTTAAAAAGATTTTATATTTATTTACATGACAGAGAGACAGCCAGCGAGAGAACACAGCAGGGGAGTGGGAGAGGAAGAAGCAGGCTCCCAGCGGGGGAGCCAGATGCCGGACTCGATCCCAGATCGCCGGGATCATGCCCTGAGCATGAAGACAGACACTTAATGACTGCGCTACCCTGGCGCCTCATATAATCTAACTCTTTTCTGAGAGGGGTCTTGCATCCAGGCCCTTTACATATGGAGGTGGGGAAGGGTTGCATGGGACAGTTCTTGCCAATGAAATACGATATGTTTCAGAAGTTCAGGATAGGTGTACCTTCTCCACCCTGTTTCTATTCCCCTTGCAGCAGCTGCACAGAGAGGATGCCCACAACTCAGAAGGAGGAGCTGGAGTCCAAGAGTGACCACACAGGGCAGAGAAGCCCCTCCTTACACACGTTCTTAATGAGTGCACTTTGGACTGTGATGTGACAGAGAAATGAACTGACTGTATTAAACCAATGAAATTTTGGAGCCACCTGTTAGAGCACTGAGCTTATCCTAATAGGCCACGAACGCAGAGATTGCTAGGTATTCCCAGTCTCCTCTTCATCAATACCAGAGGATGGCAAATTGCACTCCATGAGCCAAATCTGGACTGAAGCCTGTTTTGGGGTGGCCCATGAGCTAAGAATAGTTTTTGTATTTCAAAGGATTTGGAAGAAGAAAGGAAAGGAGGAGGAGGTGGTGGAGAAGGAAGAAGGAACAGAGGAAACAAGAAAAAAAGGAGAAAAAGGAGGGGGAGAAACAGATACTATATGTGGTCCATAGAGCCTAAAATAGTTTCTGTCTGGCTCTTTGTAGAAACTATTCAGCAACCCCAGTTCTATAGTAGGAGTTGGGTAAGTAGCTGCCCCAAATGAAGATTATATTTGGCAACTGCAGCCATGAGAATTCATACTGGATGAGGCTAAAGCAGAAGTGTCATGGGCAGCGTCCGAGCATTTTTGTTAAAACTAGCTGGCATGCAGGGCACCTGTGTGTCTCAGCTGGTTAAATGTCTGACTCTTGATTTTGGCTCAGGTCTTGATCTCAGGGTCCTGGGTCCTGAGTCTGCTTGAGATTCTCTCTCTCCCCCTCTCTCTGCCCCTCCCCTCCACTCATGCTCTCTGTCTTTCAAATAAATAAATAAATAAATAAATAAATAAAATCTTTTAAAAAGAACAGCTGGCATGCATCATGACTCTACCTTCTTCTTTGCCTCATATTTTCCCTCCCAGCTGGAGAAACTGTGGAGAGTTTGTGTCCCCACGGGCTTTGTAGAGTAAAGCTGTCATATTTATCCTACGCTATCAGTATTTTATGTCTTACGTGAGTGAGAAATGCATTTCTATCTTGGTCAATCACTGTTATGTTGGGTCTTTGATTCTCCCAGCTAAATTGACTGCTAACCAATAAAACATGTGAATGTATTACTCCATTTTTTAAAAAAATTGTAGCTAACTCAAAGGTATGTTTCATAGAGTTTGAGCCCATCCGAACAAACAGACTAAAAATTGGTCATGACTTCATATTGTAAGACAGTGCTTTTTTAATTGAAATGAAACTGTCATTTAACTCGGTTTCCTGGGGCAAATATAAAGGAAGAATATTAAGTAGAAACTGACTTGCAGAGGCCAAAATAAAATAAATCTCTGGTTTCCAGCACAAATAAGTAGTTCACGAATAAGTAGTAGACTCACGAATCTAGTTTTTCCCTGTACCAGTCAGGGCCCTGGTGGGAAACAGACGGCACATTCAAACCAGATAATTTGAGGAATGTTAAGAGACTGCAAAGGTGTAAGCAAGGCAGAGGAAACAGTAAGGCATGAGTAAGGTAGAGCATGAAGGACGGGGGGAAGAGGGCAGCTACCTGGGGAGGCCCTCTAAGAGGAGCTGTGGCTTCCTCTGAGAGGCACACTTCCCACAGCAGCTCTTCCTGGGGTACTCCAGAGTCCAAGACACAAAGTTCATACCCTTCTCATTCTTCAGGCTCTCATCCACAGAACCTGACCTGAAGTCTGAAGAAGAAGCAGGACACACAGCATAGGGAGCAAGGGGAGCAGTGTGGAAAATGGATTTGGAAGGATAATATCCAACCAATTCTCTAAAGAGAGAAAACCAGAAGTTGTCTTCTAAAATATCCATTGAGGTTCTAACTTAGTAAATGAGTAAACTTACAAAAAATAACTTATTCTGTTAGAAGCTCTTATTCAATGTCCCAATTATTATAGTACATTAGGGAAAAAGGCACACAGTGGATCGCTGCACCAGAAAGTGTTTTCTAAAAACGCAAGGGACATGAACTTCTGTGATGTGTGTGACCTTGAGACAAACTACTGTGGTGATGTCCTGGGTATATAAATGCAGGGTCAGATTCAGAGAGTGGAGACCCACAGAACTAGGGTATTAGGCATTGTGGAAATACCAGAGGGCACCTGTTAGATTAGTGGGGTTCCATCACTATTTTAATGTGAAATGAAGGACAATAACCCTTTGTTTAGAAAACATGACAATAGCAAATCAAATGTACTCATTTTCTAAGTGTTGAAAACTCATTCCAAACTGTTGAGATAGATGACAACCAACCCTCCATGTGTCTCGAGTGAGATGGGAGGAGGCAAAGACAGAAGGCCTTCGGACACTCCTCTATCTAACTTTCACCATAGCACTTACCCTATCATTACTGGATATTTTCTTACCTATTTGCTTTTTGACTGCTGCCCCCAAGAAATATAAGTGTCTTCATAGCCATAACAGAAAATATGTCTGTCTTCATATCTTCAGGTAGATGTTCAATAAATGTTTGTTAATTAAATGAATACCAAAATACATTCATCTCTGAGGCACTATTTGGTATAAGGCCAACATGGCACAAAACAGATAATTTCAGAACAACTAAGTATCCCTCTAAAGGATGTTAACACCTGATGAAATGAGAAAACCATAAACTCTCTTTTCAAGTGATCTCTCCTTCCACAGTGAATAAAAATGCTACCTCCTGGGTGGCTCAGTCGGTTGAGCATCCAACTCTTGGTTTCGGCTCAGGTCATGATCTCCGGGTCCTGGAATCAAGCCCCCATTGGGCTCCATGCTCAGTGGGGAATCTACTTCCCCTCTCTCTTTCCCTCTCCCCCTGCTTGCTCATTCTCTCTCTAAAATAAAGAAGTAAATCGTTTTTTTAAAAAAAGTGCGACCTCTGCTAAATCTCTGAAGTACTTTGGCTTACCTTTCAGATCTTTTACTCATTTTTTCCTACACACCACTCACTCCTTGCTACTACATTATCATGAACGGATTCTTTGAAGACAAAGGCCTAATTGCATGTGTTTTTTACCTCAGTGGAGGACAATAAATACATACTGAATCAGTGAGAATGAGATATACTAGCACCCTTGTAACATAAGGACATCTTTTCTAACTGCCATCTTTGACATCATTTTTTGCATATATTCTATATAATTCTAAAAGCAAACATGTGCCTGGATTGCCTTGTCAATTGGAACTAATGCTACTTATATCACCTCAAGTGGGAGAGGAAAAAAGCTTTTAAAAAGTCAAATGTGTTCTTCATATATTTATCATATTATTTGTGAGTATAGAAATAAGTGAAGATTTGGGGGACAACATATTTTATCTTCAAATTAGAACTCCATTAATCTAGGTTGATTCATTTCAAGGCAAAATGGCTTGACTCTTGGAGTGGTTCACAAAAAAGAATAATCTATTAGAAATTTAGAACCTAAGGTTGTATAGAAAACAATTTTTATGTACATAGTCACAGAGTCTGAGGAAAGTAATTCAATCGCTGGTCTGAATAGATGTTAAACACTGAAATCAATTTTCTAGGAATCAAAAAAAAAAATGTATTCAAGTACCAGTGATGGACACTCAGAAAAACAATGTACCTGTGGTTTTGATGAAAACCTAAAGCTGCGCAGCTCTTAGAGTTGGAAACTGGACGGATGAAAGAGCCAGAAATGCTAAGTGTAGCTTATTTGGCAGGTTCAGATGCCAAACAGAGCACCTGCCCCCCACCTCTTCATACACCCATATGCTTTGGCACGGTTTACCATGTCTGCTAAAAGTGACTCTTGAGGAGAGGGACGTGATGGAGAGACAATGGAGACAAAGTCAGCCTGAACTGCACTTGGCTCAGACAAGGCCATGAGGCTCTGCTTTCTGCAAGCACCAGATTCACTCACATGTTGCATCATGTAAGATTTTCTCAATACCCAAGCAACAGAGTTGGGTATTGACACATCAGCATCTTCCAGTGGTTATATTTTTTCATTAAACAAGCAAAAACATGGTCATGAATCCCAGAGAGCGTTCAGGGATTCCACGATGCTCACTCTTCCCAGAATCTATATGTGCATCCTCTTTCTATATATTTACGACTTTAGTTTAAGTGAAAGTAACAGTGGCAGCTGAATAAACCCCTTCAGATAAGTCTAGAACAATTTTCCAGGTGAAGATATACATAAGATGCTTAAGACATTGGACCAGCAAGAATTTAGGGAACATCTATTGTCTGCCAAGCATTGAATATTGAATAAGAAAACATAGTGCCCATGTCCCAGTGGGATGAACAAATAAAAGTGGTGTGTGTTCAGTCTGCATTTAGTGAGAACCTAATAAGTCAAAGCACTAGACAGGGGAAGACATGCCTGAGAACTATAGTCGAGGAAGTACTAACAACTGAGTAACCAGCTATGGTACAGGCACTAGGCTAATCTAAACTACCTCACTTCCCACTCACAAGTATTTTGAGAGATAGATGAACTTTACACCATTTTACAAATGGCAAGCTGAAGTTTGGTGTGGACTGAAATAACGAAGCTATGCTCTCACAACTACTATGGTAGATTCAGGCTTCATCCAGCCCAGTCTGATTCTCAATTCATGTGCTATGCTAAGCAAAATAAGTCATTAAGAGAAAGACAAATACCATATGAGTTCACTCATATGTGGAATTTAAGAGAAAAAAAAAGATCATAGAGGGGAAAAAAAAGAGAGGCAAACCAGAAAACAGACTCTTAACAATAGAGAACATACTGAGGGTTACTGGAGGGGAGGTGGGTGGGGCATGGGTAAATAAGTGAAGGATTAGGAGGGCTCTTATGATGAGCAGTGGGTGCTGTATGTAAGTGATGAATCACTAGATTGTATATCTGAAACTAATGTTACACTGTATGTTAACTAACTGGAATTTGGGGCATCTGGGTGGCTCATTCAGTTAAGCACCTGCCTTCAGCTCAGGTCATGATCCCAGTGTCCTGGGATTGAGCCCCATGTAGGGCTCCCTGATCAGCAGGGAGCCTGCTTATCTCTCGCTCTCTCTCTCTCTCTCTCTCCCCCTCTGCCTCTCCCCCTGCTTATGTGCGCGCTCTCTCTCTCTCAAATAAATAAATAAAATCTTTTTTAAAAAATGAACTGGAATTTAAACTAAAACTTGAAAAAAAATTTTAAAAATAAGCTCTTGTGCTTTCCACTATCCCACAATGTGCTCCCTTAACATTCACAGGACAAGTGGCCTAGCCTCAAGAGGTCTGCCATATATTATATGGAGTAAGATGTACACATGAATAAGAATATCATAAGATAGAAATATGTGCTATAAAACAAATAGAATGTACCACTGTGGGAGAGTTCTTAGATAATAATAATTATTATTATTTAATAATATACCTAACATTATTCTAAGCACTTTACATGTTTTTTGTCTAAATTTCTAAAAGTATAAAATAAACATAATCTTTCCTAGATGCCTGTTGTAAATAAATCATTTTAAAGCCCCTATAAATAATGTAGTACCCTGTTGAAAATAATATTTTTAAACAACAAATAGTGTCTGTAGGAAGTCCATTGGGAAAAACAAGAAATGGTACAAGATGCTGAGAGGAGATAAAGCAGAAATAGAAGGTATTGTCTTTGGTGCCAGAAAGTTTCCAGTCTAGAAACATACTCTCACAAACACACAAAAAAACATATGAGCAACTAGGAATTAACATAGAGAAATGAACTATTTACATAAGAATTAATGGGATTCAAAGTAAATGTATTTTGATAGAAATAAGAGTTTTGCTCAGGTGTTTTAAAGCATTTGCCAGAGAAGAATGGAAAGATAATTATAGGTAAGGGAAATGGACTAAAACTGTAAACAAATAAAAGAAGGAATGATTGACTATAATAAGATAATTAGTGTAACTCACCTAGCATAGTGCCCAACCAAAGGAGAATGCTCAGAGAATGTCAATTTCTGCCTTTTCTTCAACTCTGCTTTAGTTAAGAGTCTTAGTTGCAAGAGATAGAAAATACAATGCCATCTGCTTTAAGCCAAGAAGTGTTATTTATTGACCTGTGATGGAGCTGCAGAGTCCAGAAGACACCCCTGTGTTTCTCAGCCCTTTTCCTCTGCATTTTCCTCCAGACAGACCAACTCAACCTGGTAAACGCCTTCCTCCAAATACAGGCTTTCATCCTCCAGCCCCAAATCCAGCACCAAAGAACTTATTTTCTTAAAGTTTGAATAATTGTCCTATACTTGGTTCTCACTGGCCAAAACTGGGTCATATGCTCACCCATTAGCCACCGAAAGGGCCTTTGCTTTTATTCTAAGTGAAATGGGGAGACATTGGATGTTTTGAAAAAAGGAGTGACATGATCTGACTTAGCTTTTAGAATCACTCTAGCTATAGTAGGTGAAGGTAGGACATGAATGCCAGTCAGAAGGCTCTAGCAGCAATCTAAAGAGTTGTGATGGTAACCTGGACCAGGGTATTGCCGGCGAGGTTGTGAGTAATGGTCAGATCCAAAATACAATATTTTGAGGGCAGGACCAAGACAATTTCCTGAATGACTGGGTGTGACATAAGGAAGAAAAAGAAGAGTCAAGAATATTTTAAGCCTGAGTAACCAGAATGATGGACTGTCCTTAACTGAGATTGAATAGGTGCCTTGTTTATTAGACAAAGTCAAGATGTTTATTAGATATCCAAGTGAAAACCTTGAGGAAGAAAAATGGATGTACTGTGTTTGAGTTCAGAAGAGAAGTCTGATCTAGACATCTAACAATATAAATGCAGATAGAAAAGAGACAAGGACAAAGGGTTGAGCTCTGGAGTCCTCCACTGTTACTTGGTGAGAAGGAGGAATACAAAAAGGAAAGTGAGAAAAGTTACCAGTGAGCTAGGAGGAAACTCAAGAGTGAGGTGTCTCTGATGTCCTATGAAGATGTATAGCAAGTTAAAGAGAGAAATAGACAGTGTCAAACTTCAAGAGGGGCCAAGACAGAAATCTCTATACAGCCCAATTTTAACATTGGCAGTGCTTGAGGCAAGACCACAAACACAGGCTCCTCACATGTCTAAATACTTGAAAGTTAAATCAAATCCAAAGACTGTTCATTAAAATGTGTTCCATTCTCCTGAATTAAGAACTATAGTTTCTTATGTGCCTAGAAGGCCATATTCAAATTGATAATTTTTAGACTCCTCAGGACTTTAGAGGGAACTCAACAACACAGAACTACTGGACCCATCCCTTCCCCTCCCACATGGTTAGGGGTCTTGCATACACAAGTATGGACATTCCAGCGTACCCTTAGATTTAGGAAAGATCTAGTTTCTTCTCTGTACACACCTATGTCCCTTCTCCTTAGCAAGAATCCACAGGGTCAAAATGATGTTCTCATGTGGAGCCAGTATCCTTCCCTCTAGACCAGGCTCTGGTAAATAGGCTTATGGAATTGCCTATCTAACAGCCCAGAACCTGCCTCCAGGGCTTGTGTGGGCCTCCTCCACAGGGTTGCCAAAGAGCAGCAGTTTGCAGGAATACAAACAAAATGAGGACATGTGTGCTAGGATATCCACATTTGTGAATGATGACAGTAAATATCACTAAACAAGAAGATATAAAGCTAGACAGAAAATTGTAACCTAGGGAACTCCAAAGCTCCATCCCTCCACAAAGACAAATCAACGAGCTGGGTTTAAAAAAAAAAAAAAAAGATTAAACAAAACAAAACAAAACAAAACAAAAAACTGTCAGAATCTACTCTTACAGAACTCTGAAATCCAGCCCAAAACATACAACATATGAAAGGAAGGCTTGGTGATTAAAGAAGCTGCTACTTTTCAGTAAGAGAGCTCTGTGACATTTAAACTTTTCTGTGAAAACTAGTTCTGTGAAAAATACAATTGATATCTGGTAGGGAAAGTACTGAATCTGAAGATTGTTTTGGGTAGTATGAACATATTCACAATATTAATTCTTCCATCCATGAACATGGTATGTCTTTCCATTCGTTTGTGTCATCTACAATTTCATTCATTGATGTTTCATAGTTTTCAGAGTATAGGTCTTTCACTTCCTTGGGCAAGTTTATTCCTAAGTAATTTATTCTCTTTGGTGCAGCCATAATTTGAACTGTTCCCTTTTTTTAAAATTGTATTTATCTATTTGACAAAGAGAGAGAGAAAGAGAGCAGAAGCAGGGGGAGCAGCAGAGGGAGTGGGAGAAGCAGACTCCCCACTGAGCAGGGAGCCCAACATGGGGCTTGATCCCAGGACCCCAGAATCATGACCTGAGCTGAAGGCAGACACTTAACTGACTAAGCCACCCAGGCAACCCAGTTTCTTTAATTTCCCTTTCTGCTACTTTGTTATTGGTGTATAGATACGCAACAGAATTCTGTATATTAATTTTGCATCCTGTAACTTCACTGAATTCATCTATTACTTCTAGTAGTTTTTTGTGGAGTCTGTAAGGTTTTCTATGTATAATATCATGTTGCCACAAATAGTGACATTTTAACTTCTTCCTTACCAATTTGGATGCTTTTTATTTAGTTTTCTTGTTTGATTGCTCTGGCTAAGACCTGTAGTACTATGTTGAAAAAAAGTGGTGATAGTGGACATCTGTGTATTATTTCTGATCTTAAAACGCTCTCAATTTTTCACCATTGAGCATATTAGCTGTGGGTTTGTCATATACAGCCTTTATTAATGTTGAGGTACATTCCCTCTACACCCACTTTGTTGAGAGTTTTTATCATGAATAGGTGTCGAGTTTTGTCAAATGCTTTGTCTGCATCTATTCAGATGATCATATGGATTTTTGTCCTTTGATAGGTTACTGTGGCCAATTACATTAATTCATGCATGTTAAACCATCCTTGCAACTAAGGGAATAAATTGAACTTGGTCACAGCACAGTGTATGACCCTTTACTGTGCTGTTGAATTTGGTTTGCTAGCATTTTGTTAAGAATTTCTTGCATCTCTGTTCATCATGGATATTGGCTTGTAATATTCTTTCTTTGTAGTGTCTTTTCTGGGTTTGGTATCAGCATAATGCTGGCCTCAAAATTAATTTGGAAATGTTCCTTCTTGTTTAATCTTTTCAAAGAGTTTAAGGAGTATTGATGTTAATTCTTCTGTAAATGTTTGGTAGTATTTACCAGCGAAAGCATCTGGTCCTGAGCTTTTCTTTGTTGGGACAAAGATTTTAAAAGTTAAATATGCTCAAAGGGCCAAAGGAAACCATAAACAAAGAACTAAAAGAAACAAAACAACAAGTCTCACCAAATAAAGCATATCAATAAAGAGATAGAAATCATAAAAGAAAGCAAGTAGAAATTCTGGAGCTGAAAAATACAGTAACTGAAATGAAAAATTCATTAGAAGGGTTCCACAGCACATTTAATCAGAAAGAAGAAAGGATTAGTGAGTGTGAATATAGAACAATTGAGATTACTCATCTGAGGATCAGGAAAAGAAAAGGAAGACAGAAAATGAACAGAGCCTAAGAGATATGTGGGAACCCATTAAGTAGACTAACATATGAATAACATATGCAGAATACTTGAAGAAAAAATGCCCAAATCCTCCCAAATATGATGAAAGACAAGAATCTACACCTCCAAAAAGCACAACAAACTCCAAGCAAAATAAATTCTAAGAGATCAACACCAAGATACCTTATAGTCAAATTATCAAAAGACAAAGACAAAGAGAGATTTTGAAAGCATCAACAGAGAAATGACTTGGGTCACTTGGGTGACTCTGTAGGTTAATCATCTGGCTCTTGATTTCAGCTCAGGTCATGATCTCAGGGTCAGGAGATTCGAGCCCCACGTAGGGGCTCCATGCTGGGAGTGGAGCCTGCTTAAGATTCTTTCTCTCTCTCTCTCTGCCCCTGTACCCTCCTCTAAAATAAGTAAGTAAATAAATAAGTAAAATCTTTAAAAAGAGAGAGAGAAGTGACTTGTCACACACAAGGGACATAAATAACATTAACAGCCAATATTCCTTCAAAAACCATGGAGACCAGAAGACAGTGGGATGACATATTTAAAGTGCTTAAAGCAAAAAACTGTCAAGTAAGAATTCTGTGTCCAGTAAAACTACCTTTCAAAAATGAAGACATCAATAAAAACTAAAGGAGGTAAACACAAACTAAATGAGTTCATTGCTAGTAGATCTGACCTTCAAGAAGTGCTAACAAGTTGGGCTCCTGGGTGGCTCAGTCAGTTGTGTCCAACTCTTAATTTTGGCTCATGTGATGGTCTTGGGGTCGTGAGATCAAGCTCCACATTGGGCTCCCTGCTCAGCACAGAATCTGCTTGAGATTTTTTTCCCTCTCCCTCTCCCTTTGCCCCTCCCCCTACTCATGTGCACTCTCTCTCTCTATCTCTCAAACAAAATAAATAAATAAATAAAACCTTTAAAAATTAAAAAAAAAACCCAACTATGTGCTGCTTATAAGAGACTCACTTTAGAGCCAAAGACACAAACAGGTTGAGTGAAAGAATGGCAAAAGAAATTGTAAGAAAACAGTAACCAAAAGAGAAGTGTGGTGTTTATACTAATATGAGAAAAAGAGCCCTTTAAACAAAAACAATAGAGACAAAACCAACCCAAAAATGGGTTCTTTAAAAAGATCAACTAAATTGGTAAATTTTTATCTAATCTTACCCCAAAAATGAGAAAAGACTCAAATTACTAAAATCACGAATAAAAATGGGAAGACTGGAACTAACTTTATAGAAAAACAGAATTAAGAGAATGTTTTGAATAATTGCACACCAACAAATTAGATGAACTAGATGAAATGGACAAGTTCCCAGAAACACGCAAACTACTAAAACTGACCTAATAAGAAATAGAAAATCTGAATAGATCTTTAGCAAACAAAGAGATTGAATCAGTAATCAAAAAGACCTTCCAACAAAGAAAAGGCCGGGATCAGATGGTTTCACTGGTGAATTACATCAAACATTTAAAGAATTATTACTAAACCCTCCTCAAACTCTTCCAAGAAAATAGAAGATGAGGGAATACTTCCAAACTCATTCTACGAGGCCAGCATTACCCTCATACCAAAGCCAGATAAAGACATTACTGCAAAAGAAAACTGTAGATCAATATCCTTTATGAATATATACACAAAATTCTTCAACAAAATACCAGCAAACCAAATCTGGTTGTATATTAAGATCATACTCCATGACTCAGTAGAATTTATCCCAGGAATCTAAGTGTCAACACATGGAAATCAATCTATGTAATACACTGCATTAATTAAAGAAAAATCCACATGTGAATTTCACTTGTTACAGAAAAAGTATTTGAAAAATCCAACATCTTTTCATGACAAAACACTCAGCAAACTAGAAACAAAAGACAATTTCCTCCACATAATAAAGGACATTGAAGCTACTATATAGAAGCAATAATGGCACAACACTGTGAATATACTAAATGTTACTGAATTGTACACTTTCAAACGGATTGTAATGTGATTTTTACTTCAATTAAAGAAAAGGACGAGAAGGAGGAAGAGGAAGAGAAGGCAAAGTAGCCATGATCATTATGAACAAGACTGATGTGTGTCCTGCTCTTATAAGACTTCCATTCTAATGTGGAGGACATATAAGAAGCAAAGAAATAACTAATACTTGCTGAAAATTTACTATGTGCCAGGCACTATACTAAGCACTTTGAGTACAAAATCATGAACTCCTTAGAATTATCCAATGAAATAGATTATCTTCTTTTTACAGATAAAGAAATTAAGGAACAGAGAAATAAAACAACTTGCCCAAATCAAATATTCTTAAAGTGGAGAGGCAGGATTTTAAACCAAAAAGTCTAACTTCAGAGATGACATTCATAACTAGTACACCGTATAATGTGGTGGTGGTGGTGGGGTGAATTAAGCAGGGTGTGGAGATGACACTGCTAAAATCTCTACATACCCTACTAACACACATTTTGATTGCTATAATTAAATTTGGCTGATACATGTTAAGATTGATAAAAGTACACAGTAAATAGTCTGAAAGGTTTTGAGAGAACATGGAATATTCAGCTTGGCTTGCATTCACTTGAGATAAGAATAGACACAGCAACAAATAGAGAACCAAATCCAATTAAAATTTAGATGGGCCAGGAGTTAAGATGGCAGAGGAGTAGGGGACACCTTTTTCAGCCGGTCCCCTGAGTCGAGTTGAATAGGTACCAGACCCAACATGAACATCCACGGAATCACAGGAAGATACATCTGGATCTCTACCAATGAACATCTCCAGCGCTGAGTATTGAGGTACGAAGCAGGGAGTCATGAAACTGCTCACAGATATCAGAAGATAAATGGAAGGGGGAGGGAGCCGCCGCGTTCGGGCGCTGGGAAGTGGTAGCCACCTGCACCGTGGGGGGGGGGAGCAGGTGGACTCGAGGACCGGCAGCCGCGAGAGAGCAGACTGAGACCGTGAGCCGGGAACGCACACCACCAGACTGAAATGGAGCTCCGGTGTGCTCACTGGAACCAGGCAGACTGGAAACTCCGGGAGCGCAAGGGGGTGGCTGGTGGCTAGGGCCTGGCAGCTGGCGGTGTTATAAACACAAAGGACAGAGACACGACAGCCCTGGAAGTGAGGGCTGGGATGCTGGGTGTGGGGCGCACATCCCAGGACGCTGCAGGGTTGAGCAGCACCAAGAGAAACAGAGTTAAAGTGGCCAGAACATCAGTGGAGAACGGTCCGCGAACCCTCTGTTCTGAGACAGAGGCTGAGATTCGGCCACGGCTGCTCTGACTCTCAGAAGACGCACAGCAAACACCAGGGAAAGCCGCCAGAGAACAAAAGCCTGGAAAGACTGGCTCACAGTGTGCCCACCCCCATCCCCCCTCGCAGGGGACACGGAGACTCTACCCAAACAGGGTTGCCTGAGTATTGGCACGGCAGGCCCCTCCCTCAAAAGACAGGCTGAAAAATCAAGAAGCCCATATCCCTAAGATCCCTATAAAACAAGGGTGCACGGCCTGGGTCTCGGTCAATAATTTGGGCTCTGGACAACCCCACAACCTCTCCTCAACAGAATGACGAGGAGGAGAAATCCCCCCCAGCAAAGAAAAGACAATGAGTCTGTGTCCTCTGCCACAGAACTAATGGATATGGATATATCCAAATTATCAGAAATGGAATTCAGAGTAATAATGGTCAAGATGATGTGTAGACTTGAAAAAGTATTAACAAAAATGTTATTGAGAATATAGAATGTCTAAGGGTGGAAATGAGAGTGAATCTGGCAGAAATTAAAAATTCTATGAGCCAAATGCAGTCAAAACTAGAGGTTCTGACGGCCAGGGTGAATGAGGCAGAAGAACGTATCAGCGAATTGGAGGATGGGTTAGTAGAGAGAAAGCTAAAATAGAATCTGGACTCAAAAAAATCCACGCTCAGGAATGTAGGTTATGGGAGATTAATGACTCAATGAAGCGTTCCAATGTCAGAATCATCGGCATCCCCGAGGGAGTGGAGAAAAACAGAGGTCTAGAAGAGATATTTGAACAAAGTGTAGCTGAAAACTTCCCTAATCTAGCAAGGGAAACAAACATTCGTGTCCAAGAGGCAAAGAGGACCCCTCCCAAGCTCAACCACGACAAACCTACGCCACGTCACATCATAGTGCAATTCACAAATATTAGATCCAAGGATACAGTATTGAAAGTGACCAGGGCAAAGAAATTTCTCATGTACCAAGGCGAAGGTATCAGAATTACGTGAGACCTGTCCNAATTTCTCACGTACCAAGGCAAAGGTATCAGAATTTCGTCAGACCTGTCTGGAATGGGAGAAAGGCTTGGGGGGGGGGGGCATTTTAAAGCTCTTTCAGAGAAAAACATGCAGCCAAGGATCTTTTATCCAGCAAGGCTGTCATTCAGAATAGAGGGAGAGATAAAGACCTTCCATAATTGCCAGCTATTGACCAATTTTGTAACCATGAAACCAGCCCTACAGGAGATATTAAGGGGAGTTCTGTAAAGGTAAAAAGGCCCCAAGAGTGATACAGAACAGAAAGTCACAATCGATAGAAACAAAGACTCTACTGGCAACATGGCATCATTATAATCATATCTCTCATTTTTCAGTCTCAATGTAAATGGCCTAAATGCTCCCATAAAATGCCACAGGGTTGCAGATTGGATAAAAAGACATGACCCATCCATTTGCTGTCTACAAGAGACTCATTTTGAACCTAAAGATACATTCAGACTGAAAGTAAAGGGATGGAATACCATCTTTCACGCCAATGGACCTCAAAAGAAAGCTGGGGTAGCAATTCTCATATCAGACAGATTGGATTTTAAACTAAAGACTATAGTTAGAGACACAGAAGGGCACTATATTATTCTTAAAGGATGTATCCAACAAGTGGATATGACAATTATAAATATATATGCCCCCAACAGGGGAGCAGCAAGATACACAAGCCAACNTACACAAGCCAACTTTTAACCAGAATAAAGAGACATATAGATAAAAATACGTTAATAGTAGGGGACCTCAAGACTCCACTATCAGAAATAGACACAACACCCATGCAAAAAATCGACAAAGAAACAAAGGCTTTGAATGCCATACTCAACAAGTTGGACCTCATAGATATATATAGAACACTACACCCCAGAACCAAAGAATACTCATTCTATTCAAATGCCCATGGAACATTCTCAAGAATAGATCATGCTCTGGGACACAAAACAGGTCTCAGCCAATACCAAAAGATTGAAATTATCCCCTGCATATTCTCAGACCACAACGCTCTGAAATTGGAACTCAACCACAAGGAAAAACCTGGAAGAAACTCAAACACTTGGAGGCTAAGAACCATCCTGCTCAAGAATGACTCGATAAACCAGGAAATCAAAAATCAACTTAAACAATTTATGGAGACCAACGAGAATGAAAACACAATGGTCCAAAACCTATAGGATACTGCAAAANTCCTAAGGCAGAAATACATAGCCATCCAAGCCTCACTCAAAAGAATAGAAAAATCTAAAATGCAGTTTTTATGGGGCGCCTGGGTGGCACAGCGGTTGGAACAGAGGGACAGGCCTAACCCACTGACAAGGAAGGAGTTGACCAAGATTAGAGCAGAAATCAATGAATTAGAGACCAGAACCACAGTAGAGCAGATCAACAGGACTAGAAGCTGGTTCTTTGAGAGAATCCATAAAATTGATAGACCACTGGCAAAACTTGTCCAAAAACAAAGAGAAAGGACTGAGATTATTAAAATTATGACTGAAAAGGGAGAGGTCACGACCAGCACCATTGAAATTGCAAGGATTATTAGAAACTTTTATCAACAGCTATATGCCAAAAAACTAAACAATCTGGAAGAGATGGAGGCCTTCCTGGAAANCTCCCCCTGCTTGTGTTCCCTCTCTCGCTGGCTGTCTCTGTCTCTGTCAAATACATAAATAAAATCTTTAAAAAAAAAAAAAAAACAAAACAAATAAAATGCAGTTTTTATATTCTCACCTCAAGAAGCTGGACCAGCAACAGAGGGACAGACCTAATCCATGCACGAGGAAGCAGTTGACCAAAATTAGAGCAGAAATCAATGAATTAGAAACCAGGAGTACAGTAGAGCAGAACAACAGAACTAGAAGCTGGTTCTTTGAGAGAATCAATAAAATTGACAGACCACTGGCAAGACTTATCAAAAAGAATAGAGAAAAGATCCAAATTAATAAAATTATGAATGAAAAAGGAGAGGTCACAACCAACACCAATGAAATTGGAAGGATTATTAGAAACTTTTATCAACAGCT
>NW_023179820.1:5220621-5351475 GCF_002007445.2 Ailuropoda melanoleuca
ATGACTGAAAAGGGAGAGGTCACGACCAGCACCATTGAAATTGCAAGGATTATTAGAAACTTTTATCAACAGCTTTATGCCAATAAATTAAGCAATCTGGAAGAGATGGAGGCCTTCCTGGAAAACTATAAACTACCAAGACTAAAACAGGAAGAAATTCATTTTTTAAACAGGCCAATTAATTATGAAGAGGTTGAGTCAGTGATAAACAACCTTCCAAATAATAAAACTCCAGGCCCAGACGGTTTTCCTGGGGAATTCTACCAAACATTCAAAGAAGAAATAATACCTATTCTCCTAAAGCTATTTCAAAAAATAGAAACAGAAGGAAAGCTACCAAGCTCATTCTATGAGGGCAAAATTACCTTGATCCCCAAACCAGGCAAAGACCCCATCAAAAAGGAGAACCACAGACCGATTTCCCTAAGGAAAATGGACGCCAAAATCCTCAACAAGATCCTAGCTAATAGAATCCAAAGGTACATTAAAAGGATTATCCATCATAACCAAGTGGGATTCGGACGCAAGGGTGGTTCAACATTCGCAAATCGATCGGTGTCTTAGATTTTATCCAGAAAGAAAACTTCAAAAATCATATGATTCTCTCAATAGATGCAGAAAAAGCATCTGACAAAATACAGCATCCTTTCCTTTTTTTTTAATGATTTTTTTATTATATTATGTTAGTCACCCTACAGTACATCCCCGGATTCCGATGTAAAGTTCGATGCTTCATTAGTTTACAGCATCCATCCCTTCCTTCGGAGTGTAGAGATAGAGGGTACATTCCTCAATCTCATAAAAACCATATGAAAAGCCTACAGCAAATATCATTCTCAATGGGGANATTATTCTCAATGGGGAAAAGCTGGAAGCCTTTCCCTTAAGATCAGGAACACGACAAGGATGCCCACTCTCGCCATTATTATTCATCATAGTACTAGAAGTCCTTGCAACAGCAATCAGACAACAAAAAGGGATAAAAAGGTATTGAAATCGGCAAAGAAGATGTCAAACTGTCTCTCTTCACAGATGACATGATACTCTATATGGAAAACCCAAAAGAATCCACTCCCAAACTACTAAAAGTTATAGAGCAATTCAGTAATGTGGCAGGATACAAAATCAATGCTCAGAAATCAGTTGCATTTCTATACACGAATAATGAGACTGAAGAAAGAGAAATTAGAGAATCCATCCCATTTACAATAGCACCAAAAACCATACATTACCTTGGAATTAACTTAACCGGAGACATAAAGGATGTATATTCTAGAAACTATGAATCACTCTTGAAAGACATTGAGGAAGANATTGAGGAAGACATAAAAAGATGGAAAAATATTCCATGCTCATGGATCGGAAGAATTAACATAGTTAAAATGTCCATGCTACCCAGAGCAATCTACACTCTANAAGAGAAGGGCCATATGCACCACAATGTTCATAGCAGCATTGTCCACAATAGCTAAATCGTGGAAGGAACTGAGATGCCCTTCAACAGATGACTGGATTAAGAAGTTGTGGTCTATATATACAATGGAATATTACTCAGCTGTCAGAAAGAATGAGTTCTCAACATTTGCTGCAACATGGATGGGACTGGAGGAGATAATGCTAAGTGAAATAAGTCAAGCAGAGGAAGACAATTATCATATGATTTTTCTCATCTATGGAACATAAGAACTAGGATGATCGGTAGGGGAAGAAAGGGATAAAGAAAGGGGGGTAATCAGAAGGGGGAATGAAACATGAGAGACTATGGGCTCTGAGAAACAAACTGAGGGCTTCAGAGGGGAGGGGGAGGGGGGAATGGGATAGGCTGGTGATGGGTAGTAAGGAGGGCACGTATTGCATGGTGCAGTGGATGTTATACTCAACCTAATGAATCATCGAACTTTACATCAGAAACCAGGGATGTACTGTACGGTGACTAACATAATATAATAAAAAAAATATTTAAAAAAAAGAGTAAACATCAAAAAAAATAAAAAATAAACTAAAATAAAATTCACATTGTTAACCATAAAATCAAGTCATTTTCAAACTTCTAGTTGGAATCACTGAGTCACATAAAATTAGCATAAGAAATTAATTTAAATATTATCAAATCCAACTTCATCCTTCATTAGTTAATGAAGAGGTTGCAAAGAAGCTAAATAACTTGCTGCTATGTGCCTGAGTTTATACCTCAATCCCCTAAATCTTAAACTATCAATCTTTCCAGTATATTTTACCCATAACTACATAGATCTGGCTATCAAAGTTCAGGAGTTGGTGTGCAAAATAATTTAAATAAAAATTTATATGAAATACTTAGGCTGAATTTTTATAAGCAAATATGTATGTGTGTATATGTATGTTTTAAATATTTATATGTATGCTTAATTCAGTCTACATAATTAAATATAAATAGATTATGGTACATCTTTTCACTTTTCAGCTTTTGCATCTTAACACAATATTGCAATATTTGGGTTTCAAATGGTGCAAAAAATTATTATACCTAAACAAACATTTCTTCAAAATACGAAAGGAGATGTGATAAGAAAATAGAAGTAAGAGCTAGGAAATCCTACAGCACCTTGGAAAAATCAAGTAAACTGGGGAAAATTTTATGCATTATTGAGTTTTGCTAAACCCTAAATAAGTGCGGCTAAGTATTTTTCTATTTATTTTATACCTGAGTGTTATAAGAAAAATGTCATGCATCGATATTGAATTCAATTTTACTTAAGCTGAGGATAATTTTCAAGTATAATATGCAGATAATATAATGTCCAGTAAATTTCTGAGTTTTACAAAGCCTTCCTTCTCCCTCTGAACAAGCAAGTGGTGTTTTGCCAGCACAGAACAGAGCTTGAACAGGGGGCAGATTGAGTTTGGTTCTAAACTTAGAGCACACAAATTTGAGTGACTGCCAAGCCTGCTGAAATGTGTTTTCTCCAATCTTCTTAAAGTGCATGAGGATTTCAAAGAAAAAATTGTAAAGCTTTCCATTGTGAATTTTCTCTTAGTATTGAATATTTCCTGAATTGCAAACCACGTAATGAATATAAGACTGGGATGTATTTTATCAAGTCCTGGTCACAGTATATTTCAGTTTAGTATATTTTCCCCAAAATGCTGTCTTGTAACATTTTAAGCTTATGCAGTTAGTTTCCTTTATTTAAATATAAAAACAATTATTCTTGCCAATTATTTTTTTTAATGAATCTACCCCCAATTATCAAAGGAGCAAGAAGTGGCTCAGGGAAGTATTTATAAAAAACAACAATGTATAATCAGTAAGGTTCTTAATTTCTGATCATACCGAAGGGTCTAAGATGATTCACTAGAGTCTTAAAGGGGGATGGGAAAGTGTTCGTGAAATCAACAGATTGATCCCAACATATGGAAGCATAGAAGGCGACTGGAAGTGGGAGAAGGGAGAGAAAGGACATGCAAAACAAGGTGCCTTGTCCATCAGTTCACTCCCTGCCAATAAACTGAAAAACATGTCATGGAGAATTTTCCATTTAAATGGGATGACATTTAAATAATTCCTTTTGTTCATGTTTTTTGAGACTTCTCTCTTAATTCATAAAGCAGTACAAGTTACTTTGCATCTTTCTATCCCTTTTAAAAACTTTCTTCATCTAATTTCAAATCTCAGCCTTTTGTGTTGCAGCTAAACAATGCTAAGAAAGCTACAGGAGGCTCAAAGAGGAGGAAAGAGTTAACACCAGCAAGAATACAGTCTTTAATTATGAAAAGAAGCTGGTATTTGGGATCATGCTGAGAGGTGGGATTTTATTTCTAGATTTCATTTATTAGTGATCATTTTAACTGATTAAGGATCAGTTCTGTATTTCCATCTCTGCAATTCCAAGCATTTGTTGTTTTCACACTTTGATTTTTTTTTCTTTCAGGATGAAACCCGATATGTCTGAAGATGATTTTTTCTATAGGTTTTGCTTTAGTCTTAGATTAATTATTAATATATCTATACTCTTGGCACTTTGAATTGATATTCTGGTTCAGAATTTTGAAAATATTACCTAGTAAAAGCTATCAAAAAATCTATCAAAAGAGAAAGATTATAAAATCAGCTTTATTTCATGCTATTTGATGGGGTGATAAACGAACTTGGAAGGTTTTCTCAGTCAATTCAAGTTAGCTAACAGCTGCCTTGATGGTCACGTTTGCAAATAATGTGATGGCATTTCCCAGACATTTAAGAATTACATCCCTACTTTCATTGGTATGAAAGGTATATTGCATAAATATAAATAATGTAAACTACTGTGTTTTTAAAGGCAGATAAAATCAGTGTCACTATACTATTTTGCCAGAAATCAAATCAAACCAAGAAATATCTAATTGGCACCTAGCAGTCCTGGGCAACATACCCACTGCTGTCAGGCTGCCTCAGTTCAAATGTTGTTTCCACCAATCTGTGACATCATGCAAATTTATCTTCTGTTTGTCTAGGTTTCCTCATCTATAAAATTAGGCCATCATAATGAAACTTCACGCAACCTACAAACATAGTATTAGTGTGAGAATTAAATGAGTTAATACTTAGAACAATGCCTGGCACACAAAGTAAGAGTTCAATTCTTGTTAGATGTTATTATGTAACAAATAAATTTTCCTTGTAGAATTCAGCAAATATCATTTTCCAGTGCCCTTTCTGAAGCTTTGGTGAGAACACAGGTAATCTATGACACAAGAGTATTTAAATTTTAGTTATTCAAATGTAAAGTATTTGGTAGATTTCAGATTGTTCCTTCCAGCACTTTGAGCAGACAGCACAAAGACTACCTTGCAGACTCATTCTTACACATGATGTCTCTGGTACCTAATATCCACATCCTCTAAACTCCAGCATCAGGCATCCACGCTTGCCTTCTGAAACCCATCTTCATACAAACCCTAACATTTACAAAAGAGGTGTGTTTAATCTCCCCCAGTGACTGAAGATTCTGGCATCTTTTGCTTCATATATTTTGATACCATGTTATTAAGAGTGTAGACATTTCCATTTCTACATCTTTCTGGTGAATTAGCCCATCTTTGGATTATTTAGGGATATCTTCCAAGCTGTTTCCTTTTAATCTTTTATTTATTTCTGCCTCATGCTTAGCCCATTAGTTAATAACAAAACTATTATGTAAGATTGGTCGCTATCGTGGGCTCTGCCTGAATTCTACACACCATAGAAAGCTCTATGCTCCATATTTTTAAGTATGCCATTATACTCCTGGATGGCTAAACTGGCAAAGTATGTGTTTTTACGGTAATATCAAAATTGGCTTATAACATTTCAACCAGCAATGCCTTTTTCATTCAGGCATTCAACATTTATACGCGCATTCCATGTGCTAGGCCTCAGCTAGATGAAAAACACAAATAAGGAACTCTCTTGGCCCTCAGTTTGATTATAACCCAGCAATGTAGAAAAATTCAAGAGGTTTTTTTCTAGGATTATATCACTGTTCATTCTGAATATTATCATGGTTGATATCATTTGTGTGTGTATTTGTGTCTGTGCGTTTGTAATTTGTCTATAATTTCAGAACTTTTATGACAACTATAATCCAGTTTTATACAAGTGAGGCTGGTCCTAATTCTCAGTGCTTTACACATGTCTCTGGAAAGGCTGCTCTGTGGAGTAAGGAAATGTGGGAATCACTGGCAAAAGTCATGTGACTCAGCCAAAATATGGGAGAGCCTGACATTGCTTTTCTAAATCCTCCAAACGTGACAGGATGTGACACAAAGAGCCCACTCTTTTTTGTAAAGGTGTCATTCCTCATCCCGCTGTTGGAGCTTTGTGGACATTTTCCTGCCATTACCAATTATTCAGAAACCTGTACCTGTCTTTAAGCTGTTGTTTCAGACAATTGACACACCTTACTTATAAAACAAGGGCTGAAGCAAAATTTCATTGATAATTAGATTATGACTTATTATTGCATGGGTCTCTCAATACATCCATTTCTCAATTTAATTGCCAGCCTTACCTTTTCTTTCTTTCCATCCTCTAGTACACTGGCCCATATTGAAAAAGACAATGAAATGAGGAAATCAAAGAAAATTTCACAAGACCAGCTCTGGAAGGAAAAGGATTCTGGTTCCTGGTGAGTTAGAGCCAAGCCTGAGGAGGAGCTTGTCTCTTCCACTGTGTTCCATGACCTTTGAAATCTCTCCTCCCCAGGACTGCTTGCATCTGAATGGGTATGCATGATCAATACGGGCTTGTGGGATGAAAACCTGGAAATGCTAATTTTGGGCATAAGCACTTCAGACACTATTTGAAAGAAATAACAGATTGAGTTATGCGGAGGAAATGAAGACATTTCAAATGTTCTCTTATCATTAAGACCCAAACTACTGACACCAACATGTATTTTTCACCAAGTTAAGAAGTATTCACCAGACATATGGTGGTTAAGTGATGTTATGATCTTTTCCTGCCCAAGACTGGAGCAGCTACGGTGGTGGTGAGGGTGACTATGGAAAGTGGTAGGAAGAATGGGTATCATCGTCCACCCACAGGAACTGCAGCGTTGTTTCTTCAAGTGTAACTTACTCCCATGGAAAGTTCCTTCAGGGATTTTTTTCACATACGTGCACAAAAATATGATGAAAGAAAAACAAACAGAAACTAATAAAACCCAACATTTATAAAATGTTTTATATGGTGTGCATGTTCCTAATTCCTTCTGCTTGAATACTATAATATATTTTGCAGATGTAAAATCGGAGTTTCAACAAAGCTAAGTGACTTACTTAGGCTGGAGCAAGAGCCCAGGTTCTGCAGCCTGATTCTGTCCACTTAGTCACCACAAATCAGCCCCAAACTGGAGGATATGTTTATCTCCTTAGAATAAAAATCAGGGACTGAGTTAAGATTATAAATATAAATATAAGCATAAACATAAATATAAATATAACTAACAATTAAGTTAGAAATCTGTTCTAAACAGAAGCAAAGGAAATGGATAAGTTCCTGGCAAAAATATTTCCAAAAAAATTATGTGACTAAAGTGTTCTAAACATAGCATATATCTTCTTATAGAAAATGATCCTTTTATGGGCAGAAACTGATTTTTAAAAAAATCTTGGATTCTTTATTTTTATGACTATACTATAACAGATTAATAAAGATAATATTTTGCAGATATTTGTACTTGTAGGTGCCAAACACAGTTTTAAGTGTGTTTCATCAATTATCTCATCAGACAACATAATAGCCTTTGAAGGAATTACCATTGTTTCTACTTTTCAGCTGAGGTAAATGACTCTCAGAGAGGGTACATTTGTCCAGAATCCCTCTGTTCCTAGGAGGTCAAGATGGGATTTGAACCCTGGGACTCTGCCTTTGGGGCCTCAATCACAACAGGTTCTGCATTCGGGATGCTAGCCCATAGTCCCTCTGTCCCACAGCCCCAACAGGTGCCTCATCATATTTGCTCCCCATACCTACCCAAGCCACTCCCTTCTCCGGCCTGAACAACTACATACTCTCCTCACCGGCTCCGTGTTTCCATGGGGCCGCATACACAAATGTTCTTCTCTACACCAAACAGTGTGATCCTCGTAAAACATAAATCCTATCATGTGTATCCGCTCTCCTCAGAACTCCTCAGTGGCTCCTCAGCCACTTAGAACAATGCCTAAAATCCTCACCTTCGCCCAGGAGGCCCAACAAGACCTGACTCCTTCTCTCTTTCCAATCTCATTTCCTTCCCCAATCACGCTGAACTTCCTGCTACTCCTTAAATTAGTCTTGTTCCTTTTCTTTCAGGAAATATTCACCCAATGATACACAACAGAACTTGTCTCCTTACTTCATTTCACTGCTCAAGCCACTTCCTAAAGGAGGCCTTTGTCATCCCTTGGTAAACTAAAGTGTACTTCTGCCCTGCTCCATCACTGGCTATTTCCTTTCCCTCCTCTTGTTTTCATCCATGAATTTAACATTACCTGATATTATCTTATTATTTGTATTTAGTTGTTGATTTGTTTATCATTTTACCATTAAAAAGTAAACCATGTGATGACAGAGACTTTGTATCATTCATTATACTATATCCCCAAGACCAAAAAAAGTGCCTGGAAAATAGTGAGCTTCAATAAATATGGATTGAATAAACTGATTAAAGAGTTAAAATATCCTTAGGAGAGATACCAAGAAATTGTAACCACTACTAGATCAAAGGGCATAACATATAAAGGCCATTGATAAATACTGCAATTTTCTTTCCAGGAAATTTGTGTGCTGAACATTATATCACATTTTAATTTGTCAAAAACTTTAAAGAATCCAACAAAATAGAGTATCCTAAAAGAGGGGCAATAGCTTGAGATTATACAGCCTAGAGACCAGTTAGTATTTGGACTACTCTCCTGGACTTTTTTTTTCAATGTCACTAATGGTTGAAATTAGCTAGCAAATTTAGTAGATTTAAAAAATCTTACCGAACTGGTACCCTTTGGAATAGGAGAATAACCATTAAAATATGGTATTTGAACTGTTAGCCACTGATTCCTTCCATTTTCCCAGAGTCTGTGATTTTAACTTCAACTCAGAATTCAGATCTGAAGGAGGGAAACAAGTGAGTGCAATGTTTTCTTGACTATGAAAATATTTTGATTGGCTTTGTGTAAATTGTAGCCTAGTAAAATTTATTAACAAGATATCTGAGGTAATGCTACTACAAAATTATAGCATCATTTCACTTGGGAGTTCAATGTTAAGATAAAGTCTATGTTTCTTTACAAGACCTCAGATCATGTATTTCCCCTTGAATTTAAATATTGTCTCCTAGTTGCATGCTATTTGTTCTCAAAGAACAAGTTTCAGTGCCAATCTCTGGTGGGAAATATTGTAGGAAGTGTTATATGGAATTCCTGCCTGTCAGTGCACACTTTGATTTTTTTTTTCATTAAACATCCCAACATGGAAAAATAGAAGAAAAAAACTATTTATCATCAGAAAAACCAGTGTCAGAAAAACTGCTGTTCAATTTCTAAAAGATGGAAAATAGTCTTAAATGTTTTGACAGAGAACAAAATTCACAAACAAATGGAGAATTTGTGAATAACAACAAAATTTGGAGAAATGTTACAACCCAAAAATGTTCACCAGCTGCTTAGAAAAATCAAAATTCTGGTGTTTCTTGTGGATCATTTAGTTCCACAGCACAATGATTATAATAGTCAATAGCAAATGGGAGCCCAAAAAGAAATAGTGTATTAAATGGGGTAGGCTAAAGTGATATTAACTAAAGGACTCCCAATATATCATGCAAAAACACACTGGACATTTAGATTTTACACATGTACTGTGCAAGGAAGTGTTCTCGCTCCGTGGGCAAATCACTGCCACATGGTGGTTCAAGGATCCAGTTTTCTTCCACATTGCAGCCCCACCATCGCCTCCTCATCTGCTTCCACAATCTCATCCTGGGTGGAGGACACTTCTCTTCCTCCCATATCTCATTCCTTGTTGAGAAATAGTCAGTGGGTCCTTTGCTGGATGACTCCATCCAAGCGACCACTGTTTACCAAGAAAGGGGAAACAGACTTTAATGATCAAAAGCCATTTTTGCCAGAGATTAAAAGATAGACACTATTTAATATAAATGTCCACCAGCATCTGAATAAAAGGAGTTATATTTCTATGATGTATTGATTGTACCTCAAATCAATTCTCCTCTTTTTCTATTATATTAGGACCCTTGAATTTAACCTAGTACATGGTCTCCCACACTGAAAACTCCTTTTCTAACCTCCCTTATATTTAGCTGTGTTCCTGTCACGAAGTTCTGGCCAAAGGGAAGAGCCTGGAAGTGGAGTATACTATTTCCGAGTCATGTCCTTGAAGGGAAGAGGGATACTCTCTCCTTCCCATCTATTCCCCTCCTGCTAACTGAGATGTGATAAGTCAAATGACCTGGTAAGCCATCTGGGACTCTGATGAGAGCAAAACCCTTGGTAACACAGAACAGAAAGATTCAAGGCACCCAGATTTTCATGACATACCAGCCTACTTACGCCCAGACAGTTAAATGAGAGAGAAATACACTTCTATCTTGTTTAAGTCACTGTTTTTTATAAATCTCCATTACAGATGCCAAACCTATAACTAATACATATGGCAAACAATATGGAATTCTGCTCATCCCCGATTCAACATTTAAAATGTCATAAAAAGGGAATGAAAGAAAGGAACTCAGCCAAAGATAAAAAATATAAATGTATTAATTCCAGCTATAATACAACATGAATTGAACTAGATATTAATGGTCTTTCTCATTAAATGTGAGGCTATTGAAGGTGAGATAATAATAAAAATAATCTCCATTCTTGCTCAAAGGCTAAATCCATCCTTATAATGTTTATGAAAACCATTCCTTGGTTTATTTAGACAATTGCCTGAAAATGTTCTGGAGGTTTTCTCTGTATTTCCCTAGGATATCATATGGCAGTACTTGCCAACTGAGAGATATTTATCTCATCAGACCAATTCAGACTTCAGGTACTCTTCACCATGTATAATTACTCACTCTTCACAGACAGACACACAGGCGCATACACAGTCTTGGTTATCTATTTGACCTAATGCTCAACGTAAACTACATCTTTGATTTTGAGTTTGGGATTGTTTGTAAGAGATGGCTAGGACTATTGCTATTTGGGATAGGGGTGTTGGGTACTACCAAGAGATAAAGGATTTCTAGTGACAGCCAAGAAAATGGAAAATGAAGGACCAACACTAAGCTCAAAGATAGGGGACAAAAGGATTCAGAGCAAAGTCCTCACCAGAGAATTCCGTCTGACTTTTAGTCAGGAAGTTTATGGGGGGGGGGTGCGCACACATGCACGTGCACGTGTTGCTTTCTTTGAGCACCAAAGGGTGAAAGTTGCTTAGAAGGAAACTATAATACAACCCATGACTTACCTGGGGTTGGGCCCCTCATGGTCTTAAAAGAACCACATATTGATACACATTTAAGCTTTGCTGAAGCTTTCTTAGATAAAATATTACTAGAGGTTTACAGATTATGAAGTTAAAATATCGTCACATTATATTCTAGGGAAATACAGAGATATCGTATTGAAACAATAAGTTCCTAGCAGTGAGCAAGCCTCCCTGTGAAGGCTCACATCTGGGGCAAGGCCACTTGCCTCCAGTCTCTCTCCAAGGGGCTGAGTCCATAGGAATGGTGATCTCCTTGTTAGCAGCCTCCTTACCCTTAGAAACTCCTACTCACTAGCATATGCCCTTTCCCTCTGGGGGATGGAGAGGTCATTGGCGGCAACACACCCTAGTTTCCTCCCTCTATAGATCAACCACCAATTATTGTTTTCTTTGTGATAAGCTAAGCAAACTGATCTAGTCACATCTAAAAGGAGAAATAAATTTTTCCGTCTTAATTTATGAAATATAGTGCATTTTTATACGAGGGTCATGCTTGGGCTCTGGAGTCAGAGAGTGGATGAAAATCCTAACACAACAATCCTAAAATAACATAAGCCAACCCGTCCTTCAGTTACTCCATATATATATATATGGAGTAACTGTGATATGTATATAGTATATATATTTAGTATATGTATTCTCCAAACAATCCTATGTGGTAGGTTCCATTGTTAGCCCATTGTTCAGGCAGGACTTGAATCTGCATGATTTTCTGTTACGAGCCATGCTTCCCACCATGGTGCTACACTGCCTCCCAGCTCTTTGACCTATGAACTATGTGGCTCTGAACTCAGCTTCCTGGGTAAAATGAAGAGAATAATAGCATCTACCCCATAATACTATTGAGAGAATTTAATGAGCTAATTCTTACAAAAGTTCTGAGAATGACACTTAGCATATAGAAAGTGGTCAATAAATATCAACTAAAAAACACTAGCTTATGCAAACCAATCAATCTGATTATTACTAGATATCAAGTTATCACTGAATATTCAGTGAAGTCGTATAGGTTTCCATGTATGACAATAATGCTTTCAAAGCTGTGTCAAATCCTGTCCATGGGTATAACTGAAAAGAGGCCAAGAGAGTAGATGCCGTCAAGGAATCATTGTTGACGTTAGGTGTGATAATGGCACCATAATTGTCTAAGAAAACGTCCTTTTCTTGGGATGCATACTGAGGTGTATTAAATACAATGATAATTCTCCAGCATTAAGGCAAAAGAAAGGCAGTAGGTGAACTAAATATAGCAAAATCTTTACGGTTATAAACCTAGGTGATGCATACGTACTTATTGTACAGTGTATGTTTGACTTTTCTCAAAATAAAAAAAAATAAAATAAAAAAGAGCATCATGTAAAGTTTCACAGAGCTGATTCTTCAACTTCCCTCAGCAGGTTGCCATGATTTTTGGATCATGGGGTTCTGCAGAGGAGCCTCAGGGCTGGAAGCCAGAGCAGGCAGTACAGAGCTCGGGAGACTTTGCCACCTGCAACCAGAGTTTGGGAGCCTTTGCCACCCATTCACCTCTTCTCTTTAATGGAAAGTCATGTAAGAGTTTGTTTACATGTGAAGGAGGCTGAGGAATCATCCAATGGACCTGGCTTCCTTGCTCTTCCTTTCCACAACTTTCAGACCATTAGAGCCTTCCCACTTCCCAAAAGCCCACACTTTTGAATCTCCTGGTATCAGTTATATTATACACCACCTTTGATTTCAGTTCTCTACCAACTCCAATAATTTCCTCTCATTTCCAGAAGATTCTAGCTCCTGGTTTACTGTCACTATGATGATCACCTTCATTTTTGGTAACTTTAATACATGTATAAATGATGCTTCCCCACCCTATGGATTCTCAGTTTCTTGACTCCTCCCCACCAATGGTTGTGTTATTTACTTTGCCTCAGATCTCAAAGCCAGCAGACCCTCCCCATTAGCCAATTTCATGACTAACATTTTCAAAACGCAACCGGCCAGCCCCTCCAATACCCTCCACCCCCTTCACATTCCAACAGCCCTGGAATGTCTTGTTTTTTTTTCATTAAGCTTGGTGATTCTACATTCTCCTACATTCTCCTATTTTTCTAATTTAAGTCTCAGGGTCAGTTACTGCCACTCTAATATAGCCTTTGTATGGTCCCAACTCTCTTGCCTTCCCCCACACTGGGTTGCAACTGTTTGGCAAGCCACCCATTAAATTCAACCCTGTGCTTACTTGATCCCTGCATCTATGTAGCTGATCATGGCTGAAGAAATCCACACAACCATGTTGACTCAGGTCCCACTGAATTCAAGAATACAAATCTCAAGTGGGGCCTCCAGCAACAGGTATATTACATTCTCCCAGAGCATGCATTCCTCATCCTCTTATACTGTCAGTAGCCATCATCTTACTACTTATCTTTGAAAACCCCCTTGACCACCTCAATCTCAGCTGATGACCTTGCTTTCTACTTCACTGAGAAAAATCTGAGCAACCCAAAGAAAACTTCTGGAAACTGTAAATTCATGTTTACCCAGAATCTATGAATATGACCTTGTTTGGAAATAAGATCTTCGCAGGTGTACTCAAGTCAAGATGAGATCGTATTACATTAAGGTGGTTCTTAAATCCAATAAGACCAGTGTCC
The DNA here is from genome assembly GCF_002007445.2 of Ailuropoda melanoleuca. Lineage (NCBI taxonomy): Eukaryota > Metazoa > Chordata > Mammalia > Carnivora > Ursidae > Ailuropoda > Ailuropoda melanoleuca. Next base: position 5,234,227 of record NW_023179820.1, read on the forward strand.
TTATAAGAAGACAAGAGATACAGAAACACAGAGGAGACACACAGAGAAATTGCCATGTCACTATGGAGGCAGAGAATTGAGTGGTGTGTCTATAAGCAAACAAAGGCCAACAATTTCTAGCAACCACCAAAAACTAGGAAACAGGCTTGGAACAGACTCCCCCCTCAGAACCCTCCAGGAAGAACTAAGCCTGCTGATACCTTGATTTTAGCCTTCTGGCCTCTGGAGTTATAAGAGAACAAAATTGCACTGTTTTGTGCCCCCATTTGTAGTACTTCATTAGAGTAGCCCCAGTAAACTCACACAGACTCCACTCATCTATAGCATTTCATCCACAAATGTTCCTCTCCTCTTGTTAATATAAATAAATTCCCCAGACCCTCTAAAAGCCAACCTCTCTCTTTGTCAGCTTGATCCTATATCCTCTCACATACTCAGGAACCTCTCTCTCTTTCTCTCTTTCTCTATCTCTCCCTGTGTCTCATCTTCCATATTTACTTTTAATTTCTGCAGGGTCATTTCCAATGGTATATAAATCTGGTCTTATTTCTCTCATATCAAAACCAAAATAACAAAATAAAAGGAAATCTTCACTTGACCCCACTTTCCCTACAAGCCACCGTCACTTTTATTTGCTCCTTTTTGAGCAAAACTCCAAATTGCTTTTTACATCCACCCTGTTTCACCTCCTTCTCTCCCATTCATTCTCAAATCTACTCCCATGAGGTTTTTGCCGCTTATGAAACTGTTCTTGCCAAGACCACCAATGATGTCAATCTGCTTAATCCAGTGATCTATTCTCAGTCCTCATCTTGCTGGATGATAAGCAGTATCTGACACAGCTATTACTCTCTCCCGGTTGACAACACTCTCTTCATTTAGCTTCCAGAACAACACATTCTCTTGTTTTCCTTCTTTGTTACTGCTGGTTTCTTCTCAATTCCCCTTATTGGATCCTTCTGCTTCACCAATCCTTTACTGCAGAATGCCCCAGAAAATGTCGCTTGGTCCTCTTCTCTCTATCCTCAACCCCATAGTAATGGCACAGATTTAACACTCTTTGTATACCAATGGTTTCCAAATGTCCCTCTCCAGACAAGACTTAACTCCTGCACTCCTGACTCATATGAACTACCTATTTGGTATCTCCATTAGGATGTCTAACACACACATATTAAATCAACATGTTCAACCTGAGCTCCACCCACAGCCTTTCCCATGTCAAGGGATGGCAATTCAGCCCTCTCATTGCTCAAGTCTAAAGTTAAGAGTGAGCTTTAGATCTCAAAAACCACCTTCAATATTCAAGAAATCTTACTGGTTCTACCTTCAGAGGACAACCAGTTTCTGGCCACCTATACCAGCTCTGTCACTACCACTTAAGTTTCTAACACCACTTCTCTCCTCCGGTGAGATAACAACCCATTGTGGATTTCCTTGCATCTGCCCTTGTCCCATCCCCTACAACAAATTCTCTGTACCAAAGTCAGAATGCATCTGCCCAAAATGGTTGTCCATTTTACTCAGAGTACAAGCCAAAGCTCTTATAGTGACCTCTACTCTATGTGGTCTGTTGCTTGCTATCTTTCTGACCTTCTCTTCTCCTGCTCTACCTACACACACAGCTCAACACAATTATTCCTTGTTCAACACACTGGGCTCACTCCTCCATGTGGCTTTTGCTCACTCTCTTTTCTTTACCTAGGACACCCTTCTCCAAGGAAGCCACTTGGCTAATCCTCTCGCCCCCTTCAAGTCTTTGTTCAGATCTTCCCTCCCCTACAGAGCCTACACCAATTCCATACTTATGCTCCAAACCTTCACCACCTGTGCTCTTGACTTCCTTTACCTGCTCTATGCTTTCTATTTTATCTGCAGTCCTTATCATCTTCTAGAAGACATCATCTTGAAGACAGACCGAAGGAGCACTGTTACCATGCCAAAAGTACACTTCAAATCTTTATTAACACACAGAAAAAGTGAATGAAGAAGACCACACAAAGTATTGCTGCATACAACATGGTTAAAATATTTTAACTTAAGGGGTGCCTGGGTGGCTCAGTCGTTAAGCGCCTGCCTTCAGCTCAGGTCATGATCCCAGCGTTCTGGGATCGAGCCCCCGCATCGGGCTCCCTGCTGGGTGAGGAGACTGCTTCTGCCTCTCCAACTTCCCCCTGCTTGTTTTCCCTCTCTCACTGTCTCTTGCTGTCAAATAAATAAATAAAACCTTCAAAAAAAATCAAGACTAGAATTTAAAAAAAATATTTTAACTTAAAAAAATTACCTAAACTAAATGTTGGCCATAGCCATTCAAATAAGAATCAATAAAATACCCACAGGACACCTAGCTTTGAGCAATGTTTTTTCAATGTTGTTTATAATGCCTCTACTTGTAACTTATTTTTTGCAACACAACCTCATGATTCTAGATACATGCAGTAATTGATAAATCAGGATATTTAATTAGTTACAGTCCTATGAATTTGAAATAGGTCAAATGGTGGGGAGGGAAAACTAGATGAATTAGAGAGAGGACTAAATTCCCTGTTGTGATTCATTAGGGAAATTCAACCTTAGAAAGAGCCATGAACTACTTATGCTACAAAGGGCATCAGTCACTGACAAAGAATGTCAATGTTAAACCCAAAAGCAAGGTACATGTATGTTGAGAATAACAAAATTTTTTTAAAGATTTTATTTATTTATTTGAGAGAGAGAGTGAGTGAATGAGAGAGAGAGTGCAAGCCAGGGATAGAGGCAGAGTGAGAAGCAGACTCTCTGCTGAGCAGGGATCCCAAGGCAGGACTCAATCCTAGGACCCTGGGATCATGACCTGAGCTGAAGGCAGACGCTTAACTGACTGAGCCACCCAGGTGCCCCAAGAATAACAAATTTTTGATATTCTGTAAGTGTTGCATTATTTCCCTGGTTTAGCCAGGAGGGCAGTCATCCATGTAAAAAAAAGGAGCAGATCTTCAGTTATGCAGTAGATTTAAATCCCATCTTAAATATCTTGTTACTTCCAAACAATCTGTGTAATAAGTATACTGGGAGACCCTGAGCTTTGTTATTAAAACTAATAATAAGGGGTGCCTGGGTGGCTCCAAGGGTTGAGCATCAGGCTCCTGATTTCCGCATAGGTAATGATCTCGAGGTTGTGAGATCAAGCCCCGTGTTGGGCTCTAAGCTGGGCGTGGAGCCTGCTTAAGATTCCCTCTCTCCCTTTGCCCCTCCCCTCACTCACACACTCCCTCTCTACTCTCTATAAACAAAATTTTTTTTAAAAAAACCTATTAATAAAAGCTGGCAGTAGCCAATTTGAAGATGTCATTACTCAAAAGTGTTTTTCCCATTAAAGGATCTGTGGAACACTTCTGGGAGGCCTTTAAAATATATGTATTTTATATATTATGCATAAATTACATACATTTATTTATCTGTTACATGAATATATAGATATATATTTATAGGAGGCTTCTATAGGAGGCTACTATATATAGCATATATAAGCATAAAATATATATCATATATATACATATACACACTATCTGAGCAAAGTATTTCAAACATTGTGGAGGGTGAATCACTTACTGTGCCATTACTGATCTAGTTAACTACTTAATCTGAACACTTTCAGATTATAAAATAGACTCAGAACTTGGATTAAAATGCTATTCTCCCAATAATCTTCAGTGCAACAGTGTCACTCAAATATTGAATGCACCAGACATTCCTATTTCACTGTCATTAAGGTAGCATCAAACATCGTAATGACAAGCAAAGCTGTACTGTGTTATGTGCCCAAGTGCAATGGAATAATCATGAACTGTTGCAATCATTTTGTGTGTTTTTCATCATGCTTTTGATTGTGTCACAGTTCTTGTATCACACATATTTATTCTCATTAGAAATTTCACTTTACATCAAATGTTGTCCATCCATCCACAGTCCTTTAAAGGAAAGTAATGCCATCCATCCATAGTCCTTTAAAGGAAAAATAACATCTAATTCTAAGACTGATGTGAGCTTATACTGATAGGTACATACAGGGGTTCCATATGCAGCACCGAAGTAGGATGTTGCATTGAACCACAAAAAAGAACACATCTGGGTCCTTTTTCTATCTCTGCTTATGTATTCTTTTTTCTTATCTTTGTCTAAAACACTGGAGGTGAATCCCAATCTCAGGTTTAGAAATATTTTTCTATATGATGTATCATCCATCCAAAGTCAGCCAGAAGAACCTGACAAGTACGGATATGCCAATGCCTAAACTCATTAATTAAAAAAGAAAAAACTGATCTCGGGCACCTGGGTGTCTCAGTTGGTTGGGCATCTGCCTTCGGCTCAGGTCATGATCTCAGAGTCCTAGGATCAAGACCCACATCGGGCTCCCCACTCAGCAGGGAATCTGCTTCTCCCTCTCTCTCTGCCACTCCCCCCTGTTCATACTCTCTCTCTCTCTCAAACAAATAAGTAAAATCTTTAAAAAAATAAAAATAAATTGATCTCCTATTATAGGCCTGGCAATATGTTCGGATCTAGGGATAAAGCAGGACATAAGTGTGGTTCTCAGGTCTACAATTCAACAGAGAATAAATACTCAATCAATATCTATTGACTGGATGAATGAATTGATACATTAAAGTGCACAAAGAGTGTCATGCAGAGAAAGTGCAGGCTGTGACCCAGGCATGCAGGCGGGTAGGGTTCTGTGAATACTCACTGTCAGGGCCACTCCTCATACCCCATCCTTCCTTCTGGTATTTCTCCCAATCACATATAGTGCAAATATTAAGAGAAGAAGCAGGTTGCAAATGAGGTCAATATTGAGATGACTTTATGAAGTCACACGGAACTCACTGCTCCCCAATTTTCCCACTATCTGAAGTCTAACTGTCTTTACCTAGCAACTCAGGGGTGTTCAGTAGGGCAGAAAAGTAGTGAAGTGGTCCAAGCTGCCCTCAGATTAGGAAGCAGTACATATCACACTAATTTTGGAAACCTGTGCATAGCTCCCATCCAGTGATGGAAGTCATCCTACGTCTCCATAATCTCTTCTCAGATGGCTCCAGACCTCTTCTCTGCAACATGGACAGTTGGTACTCTGCACATAGAACTTACTGCTGTGTCTTCTTATGCTTCTCACTGTTTTGTTCTATGTAGCTTTGCCCCCCCAACTAGACAGAAGCCCTTCGAAGGGAAATAGCTTGATTTTTACCACCTGTCTTTCAGGGCTTCTTAAAGACTTCATGACTACTAAACAAGTTTACAACGGATTGATTTCTATCAAAACAGCCTCTCATGCAACCTACTTTAGTACATCCTATACGTATTCTAATCTGGCCATAATGTCTGTGCCATCCCCCAAAAGCAGAGATTCTTGGATTCCTCTCATAACTACAACATAATAACTCATTCCGCTAATAATTATCATACTCTGCTGGGCAGATTGTACCAGATCCTGGAACGTAATCAATTAATATTGAGCACTGAGTGTTATTAGTACGTGTTCTTGCTAATCAGGACTAGCATTCTCCCATCTGAGGCCAACCTGTAAGCATTTTCTTAAATATCTCTCTAACTGCCTTCCAAACTGGGAATACTATATTCGAAGCACATTACAAACAATGCAGACTGGTTGTGTCCAAAACTGCTCATTAGTCCTGATTTCTTCACGAAAAAAATATTCATGAAATTTAAAAGAATATAATAACATGAACATGCCAAGTAAGCTTTGAGGGTTACATGATGCATTTTTTTTAAATACAAAAAAGTTATGGATCTGCAACAGGCATTTCTGGTAAAACTCTGGATATTTTCTAGGGCGTTGTGATTAAATAGTAGTTAGAGACTCTGATTCTGGGTTCGTTTGTTGTTTCTTTCTTTCAAAGCCCAAAACCTTCTGGCACCCAAAACTGGCAGAGCCGCCCATCCATTTAAAGCCTTCTATCAGATTACTGCAACCGTGTGATGTCGTCCACAAAGCTGGATACCACTTACAGCAGTTTGTATCCAGTACAAAGCTTCTCATAAATAAATAGGGCTAGAGGCATGTTTGGATGGCAGAGGGCAGCCTCCTGCCCCATTCTCACTGAAAGGTGGCCCTGGTTTAGTACAGATATGGTTTACTGGCAAAAACAAACAAACAAACAAACACCACCAACCCTAAACCATAAACAAAAAACAAGAAGCAAAAACAAAACAAAATAAAAACACTCTGTTATCATCTAGCTAAGTGGTGGGATGTTCAGACATGAAGCATGAAGCTCAAGGAAACATTTTAGCTTAATCTTGAAGGCGAGTGATTTACTTTGTAGTGTTTCAAGGCATTTTATTTTTTATTTTTATTTTTTTGTATGGCAGAACAGCTTGTGTGCTTGGAATCACTGAGACACAAAACATCTTGTCCAAAAGACACCAAGAGAAAAAACAGAGATGAAAGGAAAGAAAAGCAGAAGGGGAGATTTTCACATGAAGCGAGAGCAATCCTCTAAGATGAGCCTAGTCACTTCTAAGGGCGAGAAGCAGAAAGAGATCCTCCTCCAAGGAAATTAGATTATTTGGGGAAGTGGGGGTAGAAATCTAGAACAGGAATGTGCTGCATGAAAGAGAAATTATACCTTCTCAGACCCTGACACACAGAGTTTGGAGCCCTCAGAAGACAGGCCCCACAGGGGACACACCCCAGGGAAGGACATATTCTGGGAGTGAGTGGCCAGTTTCTGATGAAGAGGCAGAGACAGTTTGTCTGGAAACATGAAGCACATACTTTCCAGTAAGCCCTTCCCTTGTGAAGCCTGTGTTCTCTTTTTCTATCACTGAACCAGAAGCAGGCACTTGACCTTTTATATTTTGAAACTGGAAGGGAAGAGTAAACTCAAAGGGAGACTTCTATATCAGGGTTCAGCCTTCAAATCAACTTGACTGTATTAGAAAGATGACAGGCAGGTTGGGTCTAAATGTGCCTTCCTGTTAGTCTTTTAAAGAAAAAGGAACACAATCTATCATTCCCACCTCTTTGCCTTGATTTCTCCAGGAAGAATAGACAAAGAAATATTGTAAAAATTAACCCCAATGTTCTGCTAAATATTCAACAAATAAAAGGATCTGAAAAAAACATAGTTGGAAGTCCTCACCTTGATGATTCTTAACCGTTAAACATTATTTTGGAACTGTTTGGAACTGAAATGTTCCTTTAAACCACCCTCAGAATATGATTAGCACATTCCACCTTTAGGATATGTCAAGTCTATAAATCAGGGTTGAAATTCTCAAAACATAAATAGATAGTATGTTGAAAACTACACACGTTGGCATAATTATTACTTATTTATATTTCCTAGAAATTAACATCCCATCATGGTTTTTTTTTTTTGTAACAATCAAACAAAGTTTTGATTTTTAGCAGCAGACTCCCTAAGTGCCTCCTAGATGTTAGGACTGTTATTCATAGTATTTTAATGGACAACTAACAGACAATTTGCAGAAGCAAAGCCATCAAGAAATCCCCCAATCTGGCTCTAGACTCCATTCCCAACTTCATATCCTACCAATTTCCCCCACTTCTTTCCATCTTCCCCACTTCACCCATCCTCCCAACACACACACACACACACACACACACACACACACACAAATGTGCACACACGCACACGCACCAGCCTACTTGATATTCCCTGACCAGGCCAGGCACCCTCTTTCATAACTACACATCTTAATTCAAGTCATCTCTCCAATGTCCAATGATACCACATCCCTCTGTACTTTCAACAGTCTGTCCAAAAGCCTACACATTCTTCAATGACTAATTTAATATTTCTTCTTCAATGGAGGCTTCTCAGAGCTGCCTCCCCCCGAACGTAATTTGAATTGCTTTTGTTTTACTTTTGCACGTTCATGCCCCTCTTGCAAAACTTCTCAGTTGCTGCCATACACCTTGGTTTTGTGTGTGTTAGAGTGTGTGTGTGTGTGTGTCTATCACTACCATTAGATCCCTTAAAAATGGAAATCGTGTTACAAGCCACTCTGGTTATCTTCAGTGCCATGAATATAGCAGAATATCAGTAAATAAACCTGGAATTGTTGGAGCATATGAAAGAAATTGCACTTATAGTTAGTTAATTCATTTGAAAAGAAACATCAGGTTACTAGTACCAATACCTTACCTTGACTAGTACTTTCATATAAACTGTTTATCTTTTTAAGATATATTTATTTGTTTGAGGGTGAGAGAGAGCAGGGGGAGAGGGAGAGAGAGAGTCTCAAGCAGACTCCACACTGAACATAGAGCCCGATGTGGGGCTTGATCTCACGATCCTGAGATCACAACCTGAGCCAAAACCAAGAGTCGGACGCTTAACCAACTGCATCACCCAGGCGCCCCATAAATTGTTTCATTTAATCCCTCCAATAATCCTCTTCCCATTTCATGTTAGAAACGTGGGAATCAAAGTGTTTAACTGGAGAATAATTGACATCCAGGACATTGATTGGCCAGATAAAACTGAAAAGACAGGATATAAAGTACCATAGAAGCAGGCAGGGATATAATGGTTTCCTCATAAACTCCCATCATGGCTAAGAAATGCGTAACTAACTACTGTTCTGCATTTGTGATATCCAGCACAAACACAGGCATAGCTACCTAAGAAGGGATAGTAAACCGTACTGCAAAGTACAAATGACAGATCTCAGATTGAATCCCTGGCCTCCCACTCCACCTGCTCCGGCTCTGCCAGGCTTTCTCTTGCTCCCTGAACCCTCTCACCTAATGCAATAGTAAACAAATGGAGAACTAGGGTTTTCTAGCTCATGTGTTGAAAGTATACCTCCCCAAAGCTAATGCAATGAAGCAAATACATAATCACTCTGCATAAATTTCAATGAGGAATAGAACAGTCCTAAGAGCTGAAAGCATTCTGGGAGAGGCTGAAGGGCCCCTGACCAGGGTATTGTAGTAGAGAGTTCCACACTTAAATTAGGAAAATCTGTCAGTCTCTGCCAAGTCCTTAGGAAAGGGCTCATAAGTGTCAGTGCCTCTTCTGTGCCTCACGAGCCTCCTCATCTGACACACCCTCTGACCTAGTTAACCCCACACCCGACACTTGATCACGGAGAAAGAATCCGAAATGTAGATAAAGATGCACAACATTGATCACCTGCTTTATCACAGAACAACTACAGGCAATGGAAATGTCCACCCAACAGTAGGAGGCTGGTTAAATAGAATAAGACAAAATATCACACAGTCATTGAAAATTATTTTTATAAAGCATGCTCAATGCCTGCTAGAATTTATATTATACAGTGTTAGTTGAAAAAAAATTACAAAGCAAAAACACAGATATGCACAATGTGTTTTCAACTGCCCTACCCTATTGACTAATTTAGAGTCTGGAAAACAGGCACAATGTCCCCAGATGACAGCATATACTCTCACCATTCTATATCCTTTCTGTGCCTCAAACCCACAAAAAGCTATGAAAGATAGATGTTTTTGTCTTTCAACTAGTATAATTAAAATAACTTTTTCTAAACAGAACCACTTTGAAAATACATTCAATAAAAACAAAAAGACTTAAGTATGTCACCATCATTCCACAAGAAGTTATATTAGGTTTATAGGTGTTTTCCTCCCTTCCTCCCTTCCTCCCTTCCTCCCTTCCTTCCTTGCTTCCTTCCTTCCTCCCTTCCTCCTTCCTCCCTTCCCCCCTTCCTTCCTTCCTTTTTCCCTCCCTCTTTCTTCCTTTTTTTTCTTTTTGCCTTCTATCTCTAAACTGAGCAACTCCAGAGATTTTGAAAACTCCACTAATGGTAGACATAATGGAAAAGTATCATCTTCCAGATCTCTCAGCCAAGTTATCTTTAGCACCTTCCCTCTTTTTTTCTGTGTCTTTGACAGTTAAAGTGACTTTTGTTTATGCAAAAGGATCTCAATACCAGGTTGTCACCAGTACCAACATGCATGTTCTACTAGAGCATTCCCCTAGGTTTGAGGTTAAACAAAATTCAAAGTCATTACCTTTGATGCCCTGGGCAATGTGATGTCATCTTTCTCCTAAAGGGTTTGTCTTTTTCTACTTTGTTTTGAATTCCTTTCCCTAATAGACTGTCCTATTTTGATATATAATACCTATTCGGTGGAAAAGTTTGCTTCTCCAAAAACAAAAATTTCATTTCATTATCTTTCATTTCATTTCAACTTTTTAAGGACACAAAAAATGCTGATTTTTCTCAGGGCTACTGCTGTAATAGGGATACAAAGAGTATGTTCCTAGCAGTTACCATGATACAAGCAGAAAAACGATTACACTCACTTGTTTGCCAGAGATGCTTAGGTAAATATTTTGACAACCTAAAGTATTTTACATCATGTTAAAAAAGGAAAACCTGGGTTGGTGAACACAGGTCACTTCTATAATTGTCAGGGAAAATGTCACTATCAGTGACTAAAAATAACTTACTGTTTTTAATCAGCTTAATCAGCACTGACATTCTTATCATCACTTAATTTACAATCACTGGCCCTTCCACGGTGCCAGGTGCTGTTGTACAGTATAAAGTGGTGACAAAGTTGGCACAGAGTCTGCTTCAAGGAGAGAACAGTCTCGAGGGGGAGGGAGAGGAACCAACTCAAATCAATACAATCAATACAGGAACAATCTTTTTCCTATAACGCTTGTTTTGAAAGTGTGCGCTTGTTCCCATAGGATTGATATATAGGGAGCCATTAGAGCATAAGGACCGTAGACGAGGTTTGTCTTGCTTGTGGGCAACATTATGTGCAAGGAACACTGAGTGATCCCAGAAAAGCTGCCCGCGGCTGAGCCACGTCAACCAGGAAAACAAATGCTCACTCACACACCTTGAGTACCTACCTGCTTCCTGGGCCGCCCCCTGGTTAGGGACTGCCACCCACACCTCCCTTCCACATCAAACTACCTCCTCCCACCACTTGGCAACAGCACACAAGCCACACACAGACCACCAACTCCACTTCCACAAGCAAATGCTGACCTCCGAGTGGCAAAGCTTTTACTTCTGGCATTTACTCATGTCACTTACTCATTTAACAAGTGTAGAGGGTAACATTTTTATTTGGATTCTATCTTCCTTTTAATGTGTCACTGACAGTCTTGAGTATTGTGCTCTGACCCCTTCTCCCATAAGCCCTGTGGTGTTCGTGGTAATTTTGCCTAGTGCCTTTTGGCACAACGAAGGCTAGTAATTGGTGCTTGAGAGAAAAGATGTTAAAGAGGTAAGACAGAGAAGAACAGGGAGATCTACTTGGATGGTCAGGTCAGGGAAGGCCTTTCTGAAAAGATGACCTTGAACGAAAACCTAAAGGACACACTCACCAATGCTGGGTGCTGGGTGTCCAGAGAAGATGGAGGAACAAGCAGAAATCAAAGGCCCTAGAAAGTGTGAGGCTGGAAACCCAGGGTGCACCAGAGAGCCAGATGGTAAAAAGGAAGACAGGAGGCTGGAGTTGGGGTGGAGCTGGGTCCCAGGCTTGTGTGAAGGCCTCAGTGAAGCACACCGACATCCACTGAGATGAAATGAGAAGCCCTCAGGGCTCTAACAAGGGAGCAGCCAGATCATGCTCTCCTGTTAGGAGGCTCTGGTGGCACATGGTGAAGTCACCAAAAGGAAGAGAGTGGCATCACGGAGCCCAGTGAACCTATAAACAGAAGTTGTTTTTTCCTGGACATGTGGTGACATATTCAAGAAATGGACTGGAGAAAGTCTTCTAAGTGATGGAATGTTATGAGGCTATAAAGGATGCAGGGATAAGCTACCTCATCATCTTTGGTGACATCAACACATATCCTAACGAACACCACTGCCATCAGTCCTCCCTAAAGTCTTTGAGCACTTCCTATGTGCTTTACATGGACTCTTTCCATGTTAGGCACAAAGAGGGATGTTTCTTTGTGTCATGAGTCTAGAAAGTAACAGCATGGGAATGAAAATCTGTTGGTCCCTGGAGAGCCCATTCTTCTGCCCCCTCATTTATATGCGCACACAGAGTAAGGAGGCTTCTCAGAAAGGTTGTCAAAGCTGGCTCTGTGTCCACTTTTCTATAGTGTGGTAATATATAAATAGACAGATTTTACCACTTTCCTCTCTTATCCAAATAGAATGTTCTCTTCTGGTTGACTAGAGACAGGTACTAAATGACAATGTGCCATTCTAGGAAAAAAGAATTGATGGTTATAAAAATGGGTTCCTTTCCCCCTGAAAGCATGATGCTTTTGCAAAGAACTTAGGATAAAGGAGGCCATGTTCGGACATGACACCTGGTCTATTTCTTCAGACTAACATAGCTTCAAGGTGAGACAGCTGCCATCATTACTGTCTCCATGTCCATTAGGCAAACATTTACTTTGTGCTGGTCTAAAATATGACTTACCAACCTGTTAGGAAGAAAAGCAAAGAAGCCAACAGGTGAATATCGCCCACAAAAGTCAAAGGTGCACTATTTACACACACAGTATTCTACCTTTCAAGACAGAAGAAAAGGCTTCCCTCCCATATGTCAGTGTACCAGGTGCATTTAGACCTTCATTAAAGAGAAGAACAAAAAATAATCAGGAAAGCTCTTAAAATAATAGCCATGAAGAGATTGAAAACATAGTGGAAACGTGTCCAATTCTGACATTTGAGGTGAACGTGCTCACCCCCATTGATTTGTCTGCCATTGAGCGCTATATTTCAAGGGACAATGACCTGGCAAGAAAGAGAAATGATGGGCAATAAGTGGACCCAACCAGAGAATGCTAGACTCTGAGGACAGCAGCTGAACAATGGATGCAGACATGGGCCTTTCCCAACACACATGCCCACTGGGCCCATGCCACAGCAGACAGTGGCATGGAGTGCTACAGAAGGAAAGCTACCCACTAAACGGTGCAAGCACGGCCTGGCCCATCTGTCATAAACATTAGGTCCAAAGGCCACAGGTGCAGACGGTACTAAAAAGTAAAAATTACACTCAGGCCGAGGCCACTTGATAGAACAGGAAGAAGCAAAATCTAGGATTGGTTTCCAATCAATAAATGGGCTAACAACAGTCTATTCATCTTTAGCACCTGTTGTTTCTTCCTCTCTCTGGTTCACCATGAATAAAACAGTTTTATTTATAAAAGATGTTGTGTGTACCCAGGACCAGCCTTTTGCCTATTGTGAACTAGGCAAAGTTTGTCTTTGGTGTCCTCCCTGGCCAGCTGGCCGATGCTACTTCCTTTCTCTCCCAGCAGGTGTCAGGGCCCCCTTCCTGCGGCCAAAACACTCACTCAGAGCCTTCTCTCATTCTCCTGATTTCACAAATGTTTCTTTAACACCTAGAATGCAAATCTCCACACTAAACATGAGGCAAGAGTTTGAAAGAACTGTAAACACAGCCATCGCCCATTGCTGACACACTAGTGAGACATGCAAACACAGACACTGGTAAGCAAAGTACACACATTTTTAGTGGTCCAATAGAAGTGCAATAAAATGGCCATGAAACCATGGAGGAAAGAGAGTCAATTCCAAATGGTAAGATTTGAAAAACCCTAGGGAAGACATAGAATGTGAACTATGGTTTGAAGAATGGGCAGGACTGGGAAGGATGGTGATTGGCAGAAAAGTTGAGGAAGGGCACTCCCGTTGCGGGAAGGGTAGAAGCAAGGGCATAAAATTTCTCCAAATTTTATGGGTTGGGTAGTGGTAGAGAGGCAAAGGACCACAGTTGTTTTGAATTCTGGATCGACCAGAGACTAGCTGTTTGAACATAGAAAATTCATGAACTTCTCTGAGCCTTGATTTCCTCAACTGCAAAATTAAAATGCACCCAACACACATTTATTAAGGATCTTACATGGGCCAAGCTCTGTGCTGGGTGTTGAGGATACAACTGAATTAAGAATATCTACCTCAGAGGGATTTAAGAAGATGTATGTGAAGAATTTAGCAGAGTACCTAGCAGAGAGTGATTAAATAAATAGCTGTGGAGGTTGTGGTGGTGGTGATGACAATGGAGGTGGTAAGGATGGTGGCAGTGAGAGTGCAGGAGGTAAAGTGGGTGGTGGCGGAGGTGGGTGAAGTAGGTGGACGTACAGTGGGGGGCGGTGGTGGAGGTGATGAGGATGGTAAAGGAGGTGAAGTGGGTAGTGGTGGAAGTGGTCTTGGTAAAACGGCTGGTAGTGGTGATGGAGGTGATGAAGTGAGTGGTAGAGGTAACGGCGGAGCAGGTAAAGTGGGTAGTGGTGGTCCCGGTGCAGGGGTGATGGGTGATGGGTGGTGTGAGGGTGAATGACAGGCACTGAGAAAGTAGAGCATGGGGCAGGAGGTTAGCAAGAGTTTGGGATCCGACATTGCTGCAAGATAGAGGAAACAATTCTATTGCAGAATTAATGGCCTTAATATGCCAGATACAAATCTGATGTGGAATTGACTTTGAGTGGGCCAAGTTCTAGGCAGGCAGTAGGTCCTCCCAAACCACTTTCTGTCCACTCCCAAGGTCAGGTCTCTGTGTAACTCTGCCATCTATTAAGATTGATTTAATCACCTCAAGACAGCCAGATGTTATGAATATTGTACCCTTCTCTGTCATTTTTGGAAGACATGGTCAGTGCTGCCTAGGCCTGTGACAGAAACCTTTCAGAGTCTGTGACAGGGGAGGGAAATGCAGACAGGAGGCAAGTCATGTGGGCGGCATTGCAGTCCTGAACAAGTTGCCTCAAATTTGTAAATCCCATTTTCGATGGACTTAACCAGGTGAAACTGGAGATCTTTTTTCCAGAATAAAACGAAATCACACCTAGGAGAACATTAATTTTACATATTTAAAGGAAATGGGAAAAAAATCACAAAACCATTAGTGATACTTCTAATGCACACCTCTACATATTCCTACTGTGTAGTGCTCTCTCTACCTACTCAGAACAGAGGTCATAGGCTACTGCCAAAACAGTCTAAATATAATCCCCAGCATATCAGTCTCCTGCCCCCAAATCTTCACAGCACCTGTTAATGCCTGTTATCCTCCACCATAATGTCTCAAAGGCCCCACTTCCCTCCCCTAACCTCAGTGAAGGGTATTGAAGTCTAGCTACAAACATGGGCACCCTCCTCCCGTACCTGCAGTCATTTCCTTGTTAACTTCTGTCAACTTTACCTATCAAATCCTCCTTTGAGTTGGTTGAGTTTTGAGTCTTGCTATAAATTGGCCTTCCTTCCACCAACCTCCTTAATATTAAAAAAAATGCCTTTAGAAAAACTTCACAATGTAAATTGGAAAGGTAAAGGTAGGGGTTAATCCTCAAAACCTACAGAAAAACGTCTTCAAAATATTCTTGGGTCATATCTCACATCTTGTGAGAAGAATTCCAGACTCCCCATCCATTCTTTTCCCATCCCAGCCTGAGCTGCTCTTTTCAGAGTCTTTCCTTAACTTCACTTCTCAGAGGTGTTTTGATTTTTGTATTTTTGAATTCCTATGCCCATCCAGCGCTGCAAAACAAAAGAATGTCCCTATAAGGCTCACCTTCTTCAAACACTGGGGGAAGGGAAGACAGAACACTGAACCTACTTATTAACTTTATCCTGAAACAGTATGGCATTTCCTCAAAAAATTAAAAATAAAAATGCCACATGATCAAGTAATTCCACTACTGGGTATTTACCCAAAGAAACAAAAACACTAATTGAAAAAGATATCTGCAACCCCCTTGTTTATTGCAGGATTATTTACAATAGCCAAGATATGGAAACAACCCAAATGCTCATTGCTAGATGAATGGATAAAGAAGATGTGGTGTATACACATAAAATGGAAGGATTACTCAGCCGTAAAAGAAGAATAAAATACTGCCATTTGCAACAACATGGATGAACCTTGAGGATATAATGCTAGGAGAAATAAGTCAGACTGAGAAAGACAAATAGTATATTATTTCACCTACATGCTGAATCTAAAGAACAAAACAAATGACAAATATATATATATAGGACAGCATTATTCCAATTTTTTGTCAGCACTGCCTGCCCTCCATTTTAATTTTATTTGGCTAATTGCTTCTTTCTCCCCCCCTTTTTATTCTACATTCAAAGGAATTGTGTCAAATATCTCCTCTGTCACCCATCTGGTTTTCAAATAAATTGCTACTCTTTTTCTTGATTATTCTAATGTATTTATCAGTTCTTTGGTGGTATTTTTAGGTCTTCAATTTGTTTTTAACACCAGAATCTGTTTCCATTAGATTAATTATGTGTATTTGTTAATCAATTTTGTTTCATTCAATAATGATCTATTTAAGTATTTTTATTTTACTCAAAAAATTAAAAGTTATCTTTATATGTATCAAAATTGTGAATTTACATAGTCTGGATAATGTCAGAAAGGGTTTCTTTTTTTTTTAATAAAAGTGCCTTGTGTCCATTCTTCCCCCTCTTCAGATGCTGCCATTTTTCCTTCTACTTAACTCTTTTGTTTTTTTACCTACATGTTTTTAAATCATAAGCTTGACTTGATTTTAGTTTCATCCATTAACTATGGAAATTCCACTTTGGATTTAAGATTTAGCTTTCCTTTCTCCTCTTACACCTCATATATGCAAGACATTACCCCATTCCTCCGAGATAATTTTACCATAATTTTCCCCATAATTGTCCATTCATAATTATGAATGGTCATACTAATGTCATCATTCAGGGCTGAGAATGCAGCAATTAGGATTGGTTTCCCTGTTTACTCAACTTTGTGTTTTCCTGGATAAGCAGAATAGAATAGCAGCTAAGTGCATATATTCAGTATTAAATGTCAACTACACCACTCACTGGCTTTGAAATGTTATTTCAGTTATTTAACCTCCTTGTGCTTCTGTTCCCTTGTATGTAAAATTCGGACAACAGCAGCTACCACAGAACAAATTCACAAAGATGCGATGTTTAGAAGAGTCCCTTGCACGTACTAGCTGTCATTGTGCATTACTATCAGGGATGGGCTTCCTGAACACTTTGAAGCTTTAAGCTTC
Organism: Ailuropoda melanoleuca; assembly: GCF_002007445.2. Classification (NCBI taxonomy): domain Eukaryota; kingdom Metazoa; phylum Chordata; class Mammalia; order Carnivora; family Ursidae; genus Ailuropoda; species Ailuropoda melanoleuca. The sequence goes on from NW_023179820.1 coordinate 5,251,251, forward strand.
AAGTCTCCTCACCTTTAAAGGCTCAAGAAGGCCCTGGGAAAGATCCTGGTGATGTGTTCACGTGGGTATATGTTTTTGTAAAATTTGAAAAAATAAGATAGTGTAACCATAATTGATTAACACCATCAACTCTGATATTCCAATCTCCCTCCCATCTCATTTCCCACCCCTACCCCCCACACGAGAGTTTTTATTATGCTATCATGTTTTTTATTTTCCAGAGTTCTCTTGTTCTCTAGATGTCTTGTTTCATAATTGTATCTCTTTGGAAATATTAATAATAGTCTTTTTTTTTAAGTTTCTTTCTATTTGTTACTTCCAACTTCTTCAAGCTGCTTGCTCCATTTGTTAGTCTTGCTTAGGAGCTTTCTTCATTTCTCTGGTCCTCCCCGTTAGCTGCTGCTATTTAAGACTGAGGGACTGAGGGCTGAGTGGGGTTTGTTAAACTGTGAACTGCGGGGCAGCTGGTCCTCCATTGTCTGTATCCACAGAATCTTTCTTCTCTAGCTCTTCAGCTGGTCCCATATCTTTCTGGATCCAAAAAGCTTGGCTGCTGGTATTGTAGGAGCTAAGTGAGGGAAGATAGTGTCTCAGGCTCCAGAATGCAAATATCCACTTGATCTACTTGGCTTCAAAGTATACAAACTCAGGCGCAACTTGAGTCCTTCATGAGAGAGATCCTCTTGCATTACCAACTTCAAAAAATAAACTCTGTGAGAGGTTAGCCTCCAGGCTGTACAGCTTGAAAGAGGGAATACTGGAGGTCCCACTCTATGTATGTGGACTTGCAAGTGGGGCTCCTTATTTAAGCTCTCCTCTTTCATTCTCCACTTCTAAAATCACCAAGCATTCCCAATTTCTGAGCCTTTGAAGGATTTGGTTTTAGGTGAGCTCTCAACTTTCCACCCACTGGTTTAAAATTTAGATTTGAGGGGAGTTTATCACACTATTCACCTCTAATTCATCTATGTCCTAGATTCTAAAATTTTTAAATTTCTCATTATTTCAGTGGATGTCTGGAAGAAAGCAAAAGTAGATGCATGTGTACAAGTCACCACCTTTGCCCAGAAAGCCTCTAGAATGGATCTCAGAAATACCTCATTCCTTACGTGTTATATTCCACTTCTTACGTGTTAGTCCACTTCTCTTTTCTTCCCATCCTATCTCATTCTCTTTTTCCTCTTCTTCTTTTTGTAATGTTCTTGGTCACAGCATTTCCTTTCATTGTATACTTATTGAACTATATGGTTTTCTCAAGATCTTTTGTGTTTTTTAGATAGTTTGGATAAATTCCCCTCTACTTACCATGCACCATACTGTCTCTGACACCTGTCTATCTGCTCCTCAGAGCTTAGGTTCCATAGTTGTTTATTCCTTATTCCAGCACTTTTATTTGACTCAACAGCATTAGTGAGGAGATGGAAGGAGTTGTCCCCTCAGTTTTGGCATGCGTGGCTGGTGGACTAGGATTCTATATTTAAAAAGCCTGAATCAATGTTTGGTCTGCATCCTGAGAGGCACACTGCATTGTTCTTCTAGTTCAATGCAGCCACAAGCCACACAGTCCACTCCAGGCATTCACTTACTCCATTTCAGGCTTTTGCCCCAGGGACCTTCCTCATCACTGGGAAATTAAGATAGGAAAATGCATGGATTGAGGAGCTGGGTTATTAGTATATAGCAAGAAAGTAGGACTTCACATGGGGACCCTCTGTCCTTCATCCCTTGGGCTCCTGGTACCTAAAGAATTGAGTCTTCTTTTTATTTTTGTCTTCCATTCTGCTAAATCTCTATTACTTGCTAAGATAAAGATTAACTTTGGATGATTCTAATCTTTCTGCCTTCCTTTCCGATTTTTCTTTTCAGCCTAGAAAAAAGCATTGAATTTCAACTCTCAAGAGTCATTTTCCTTTGGCACTTATACACCCATTAAGACTTCTCTCCAAGCTGGGCAATGATAACAAGATTTTTTAGATTTTCATTCACTACCTTTCCTTGCTCAAAAAATAGAGTGAGATGGAATCTTGTTTCTTTCCCTGCTTTCTAGTTCCCCTTTTTTTAAGATTTTATTTATTTATTTGAGAAGAGAGCTCAAGAGCACAAGCAAGGGGGAGGGGCAAAGGGAGAGGGAAAAGCAAACTCCCCACTGAGCAGGGAGCCCTAAGTGGGGCTTGATCCCAGGATCCCAGGATCCCAGGATCATGACCTGCACCAAAGGCAAACGCTTAGGTGTCCCTACTGCTTTCTAGCTTCAAATTTTAAAAATCATCCATAAAGTTGTGTATGCTTTCTTCTGGCTTTTTTAAACTTATTTTTTGTGTTTTTTATGCTTCATTCTATTATCTTACAGTGAAGAGCCCCAATGATATTTTAAGGATTAATTTTTAATATTTTCTTCCTGAAAATATTACCAACTGGTTTTTTGCTACTCAGTTTCCTTTATCTATAAAATGTGGACATAATAGCATGTACATAATGGAAATGTGAGGATCTAATGAAACAAGTACTATAAGATATTGCATGTGATCTTAAACTAACAATAAAACTACACAATACAGTAGAGTGTAAATGCAGGAGAAAACTGTGTCTGTCTAGACTAATAGTAAACCACTCAATAAAGGAGCTCAAAAAGAAGTATAACCATTTGGCAACCAACATAATAATAACTGATACAGGCAAGAATCATCAAAACATAAAAACTAGTGAGATAAAAATCAGACAAGAAACAGAATCATCGTCTCTTGAGCTATTAACACTTAAAAAGGGAAAAATAGTAACTCTGCTGTGAAGAACTTTGACAGATACCACCTTAGCCAACTGAATAAACCAGTAATGAGGCCAATTAATATTCATGCCTCCTGACATGATACACTGAGAAGAACACAATATCACTTCCATGGTGTTCCTGCCAAAAATGGGTAACTTGAATCAAATCATGAGGAAACATCAGACAAACCCAAACTGAAGTACATTTTACAGTGTAAGTGGACTCTACTCCTCCAACATGTCAGGGCTATGAGTAATAAAGACTAAGGAAATGTTCTTGATTAAAAGTCTAGGGGCACCTGGGTGGCACAGCGGTTAAACGTCTGCCTTCGGCTCAGGGCATGATCCCAGTGTTATGGGATTGAACCCCACATCAGGCTCTTCCACTGGGAGCCTGCTTCTTCCTCTCCCACTCCCCCTGCTTGTGTTCCCTTTCTCGCTGGCTGTCTCTATCTCTGTCAAATAAATAAATAAAATCTTTTAAAAAAAAAAGTCTAAAGACACATGACAATTAAATACAATACATAATCCTGGAATGAATTCTGGATAAAATTTTTTAAGATTTTATTTATTTATTTATTTGACAGAGAGAGCATGAGAGAGTGGCAGAGGAGCCCGATATGGGACTCTATCCCAGGACCCCAGGATTGTGACCTGAGCTGAAGGCAGATGCTTAACCAACTGAGCCACCCAGGTGCCCCAGATTTCTGGATAATTTTTTTTGCCATCATGAACATTTTGGGGATAACTGTCAAATTTGAAATAAGTGTATAGATTCTATCACTGCTGATGTCATGATTTTGATATCGTATTGTGCAAAGGTAAGATAACGTGCATGTGTTTAAGAATATACACTATGGTACTTAGCAGAAAAGGGGCATCATGTCTAGGTCTTACCACAACATCTTGTCACAAACATTTCATGAAAAAAATAATATGTAATATATATGTCTATGTGTTTTGTGTATATATACACATAAATACAGAAAGAGACAGAGAAAGCAAACTCAGCAAAATGTTAACAGTTGGAAAATTTTGGTGAAGGGTATTCTGGAATTCTTTTACATTTACAACTTTAGGACTTACAACTTTTTCTGAGCTTAACATCATTTCAAAATAAAAAGTTTTGAAGCGTCAGTGCTAAAGCATAACCTCCTTAGAGACAAGTCTTTTTCTGAAGCAGCAGTGAGGAAAGCTATGGTTTGGGATTTAAATTCCAACTCCAACACTTACTAGATTTAGGATTTTGGAAAATTTCCCTTACTTCTCTGAAAGGCTCAGTTTCATCACCTGTACAATGGACATAATAATAACAATCTCGAAGGGCTCCTGAGAGAATTCAGTGAAAGAATACATTCAGATGAGACCAATGCCTGACATATTAGAGGGCTCAGACACTTATTAGAAAGAATGAATGACCTTTCACTGCAGAGATGAAAGGAATTCAGGCATTTGCAAGCCCATGGAACAAATATTCCAATCATTCCTCCTCTGGTTTCATAGCATCCTAACATTTAAGAGATGCAGAGCAGGTGATGTGAGGGATGCAGAAGGAAGGAAAAGAAGATGAAACAGGGTACGATCCCTAAAGGTCATCATTCTGTTTTCATCAACCCACGTGAGCGAAAGACACTAAGCAGAGCAGTGGGACAAGGTGGCCGGCCAACCCCATTTTCCCCTATTGTAACCTCTTAGCATTTTGAGAACTTTAACTTATCCTTTGATATTTCTACCATTTTTCTCTATTTACCTTTGATGTAATGAATATCAACTTATGTTTAATTTTTAACCAAAGTTAAAAACAAAACAAAGCTTAAGAAATCCTGATATGCTTAAATGCCTAGACTTTTCTATAAGATACAAAGTATAAATATATACATATTTTTTTTAAAAAATAGTTTCTTCGGGATCTTCCAAGTACTCAAAACAACTTGTAACCGATAACTTTATCTTACCTGTTCCAGACCCAGTTACTATTTTACCAGTTGATAAATTACTGCTTCAGAACCACAACATTGTTTATGCCTTTTGAACAAGCTGATAAAAAGAAACATTTGCTTAAGGTTCCCATCAATGAATGCAGAGCTTAGACTAGTCTTTAGTTTATACAAACGTTCTGCTTATTAATTCAGAATATTCATTCAGTTATTGAAATATGACAAAATTGTACAGTGAAAAACCAACTCTCTATTATACATATTAGCTTTGCACAAAAATCCTTTGGCTCAGGAACAACTGCCCCCCCCCTCCGTCGAAGGATTTATAGACCTCTTTGAATTTTTTAAACTGTGATTTAGGTATGAAAACTATATCATCAATGTTAATCAATGTTCAGATAGATTATAAATTATCAAAATAAGTTCCTTCTGATTAAGAGCTCTCCAGCCAGATTTCAGCTTCAGAAATTCTAAAACTACCTATGTTCAGTCTAGTCCATGCCAACATCCACAGCATCCTTTTTAATTAAAAGCCAGTGATATGACTCAATGCCACCTGTTTCATTGATCCTGTTATATTCCTATTTTGGTCAGAGTTCTCTTTTCCGGATTTAAACTTTTATGAAAACAAATAGCAAATATTTATTCAAATTGATTACTGTTATTTCACACCCTGAAAACTACATTTTCTACTATAAAATTACATTTATCTACATTAATTTTAACAAACCAAGGATTATTCAAAGTGTTAACCACAGTGGTAACTGTAGCTGGTAGAAGAGCTGGTAGCTAAAGTGATTTTACATATTTGCATATATATATATATATAGACACATATACACATATCTAGTTTCATAGGCATATATATACATACTTCTATATATATAATGCTTACTAAAATTACTTACAGACCCCAAACAATAAATTTTTAAAAATCTGCTTACTTGGACACATTTCAATGGGATGTTCACGTCCCAGTGAGTGTATGGAACAGAACAAAATATAACAATACCGAAAGAAAGGAATGGTGGGGGTGGGGAAAGGGGTGGTCGGCTCTGCTTTTATGCCCGGATCTAGATGACAGATGATTAATTGTTGAGGCTCTCTAGACACTGAGTTCAATGTGGAGCCAACAGGGAGACCTCTGCAGAAGCCCAGCACTTAGAGAGCAATCTGCTCTGATTTAAATAGTTCCACCAGTGGGGTTTGCAGACTATATATTATATTGCCTTATTTGTCAATTGATCCAGTCACAAGTCAATCAGTTGTGAAAACAAGAGCCAAGGTAAAGGAAAAAAAATGACATTCTAACTGTTCTGTCTGCCTGTCACCCTGAAAAGCTTTAGAGGAGGTGAAATGTTCTATTTTAAATAAAACACAGAATGTAATCAACGTTAAACGGGAACCTTTTACAGACCACAGAATCACCGATTCCAATTTCTCCCTCCCTCTACTGCTCTCTGGAACAATTCAGGCGGTAATTATAAAACCCTCCCTCTAAGCATAGTGGGACAAGACCCTCTACTCATGGTTTCAGGCTGGGTTAAAGTGAAACTATATCTAAGACAGAGACCCTCTAAAGTCAGTATACATGGGTCAGCTGGTATCCCAAGACACCACTGACAGATTCAGAGGTGGTAGCTCCCTGGTGGAACAGTAATCTGCACTTGAAGAAGTTGTTTGGGTGACTTAGGGTAAGAGTTTGGAGCTCTATCTTCAGGTGTCTGCCCAGGAACTGTGAGGAGGAGTGAAGCCCAAGAACTGTGAGGAGGGGTGAAGCCCAGGAACTGTGAGGAGGGGTGAAGCCCAGGAACTGTGAGGAGGGGTGAAGCCCAGGAACTGTGAGGAGGGGAAGCAGAACCCAGAACACAGGATGTTGATTGTGATCTTCCCCCCAAAATTAATTTGAAAGCTTGACAAAGCCAATCTGCAGGCAGCGAACTCTTAACATCCAAGTGGATATTTCTGTGAAATCCATCCATCTCTTCACCAAACCATTCACATTAGCCTATTACATGAAGTCTTTGGTGTTCTTCCTTTAGCTACACACATTACTCATACCGGGAAGTAAAATGAGCTGAGAGTTCAAGGGCACTTTTGACTGGAACCAGATGAATTGTTTTAGTTGCCTGGGAAACCTTTGAAGACAACAATACTTGATATGTCAAATATCTGAAGTCAGTTTGAGCCAAAATCATTCAGGAGGTAAATCCAAGAATGCTAATAGCATAAGAGGGACATTTGGCTTGTAAAAGTAGTTCCAATTTGTTATGTGCTCATGAACTTTTGAAAAGAGGAAGGTGTTTTATAATCTTAATTAGCCCATAAGAATGATAATCTTAAATGTTGACTTTCAAATTACAGGATTCAGTATAAAGACATTTAGATTCCCTAAACATTTATGCATAGACCATTAAACTAGGGTTTTTAGAACATCCTTGTAACAAAATGTAACAGGTTTTCGTAAAATTATCCCTCTAAGTTCTTGGGACTCTGTTCCAGTCTAATATGTCTTCCCCCCTCCCCCAGATTTCCAGTATAAAATGTATGTCAAATATTGCATAGCACATGTGTTTTTTTTTTGTAAAATGTAAAATGTTTGCTGTAGTAAGTTTAAGGAGAAAAAAATTTAACAAGCAGAACGATGTGTTACTGGGTTTTTTTGTTTGTTTGTTTTTTTATAGGTTACTGACATGACATGTTTGTTTTTTTATACCATGTGCTATTATTTTGCAAAGAGGAAATATGGATTGAATGGGAATCTTTCTAAGTTGCATTTTGCTTCAAATGCTGAGTTTGGTAAGGGTTGTTGCATGAATCTAAATTTAGAATTTTTCCAATATTTTTCAACAGAAAATCACCCTGAAAAGCTTTATAATGAAAGTTTGTGCACATGGCTGGTATTTGCATTCACATAGTCTTTTGTGATAAAATAAATCACAAGGAAAATCAGTGCAAACGCCTCAGAGGTCCACAAGGAAATAAATTTTTTTCCTCACACCACAACATTTTCATGATGAGAAACTTATTTAGGGATTATTATGCTTGAGGCTTTTTAAAAATTATTTTAGAGATCTATGATTTTGGTGGGAGACTCTGTCCCAAAAGTACTACTTGCAAGCAGATTTTTTTTCACTTTAGATTTTTAGACATTTGGAAACGCCTCTGAGTTCATTGCTCTGCGCTGCCCTCGGCTGGTGATTTCCTATAAGTGGTTTCAGGAAACAAGCCAGCATTGCTGTACCTTCCACCAGCCCATACTGGTATCCAATTTCATAAATTCATTGTTCAAGGGGCTCTATTTCTTACATAGTGATGGCCATAGCTGTATTTTAATTTAAAATGCTTGAATAAATAATCACGGTAAAACTTTTTTTTTTTAAGTTCAGAAATTCCAATTTAATTTTTATTTCATGCCGGCGATGAAACTTTACCCAGGAATAACTCATACAATCACAAATGACACTATTTCACCTAAAAAGTTTGGTAATAAAGTCAGTAAGGAAAGCAATACATTACTCTGAATTTATTTAATCTGGGATGACTTTAGAAGGGATGCTACAATGTAAAACATCAGGTGCCTGAACATGGCTATATTACAGGAGAAGAGTCACTTCTTTTGCATTACTCATTCAAAGCTGATCTAAAAGGAACCATTCTAGCTAATTTAATGCAATTTATCTGACAGAGTGAGAAAGATCAAGGTTCCATGTTGTACGCAACCAAATGCATCCCATCAACTGTTAGAAAATCAGAAGCTCTTCCTCCATTGCAAAGCTTACTCCAACATAACTTCTACTCAGTTGTAACTGCTTCATTTTATACACAATCATGAACATAAAACTGCCACAGTCCTGAGAACTAACAGCTTGATTTCTGTGCCTGCTGGAAAGACAATCTTGTTACAGTGCTAATGGTATGTGTCTATAACCTACCAACAAATAAATTAGCTACGCTTTGCTTCAAAAACTCATCCAGAATCCCAAAAACTACGTAGTGACCAATGCAATCTTTGTCTCACTGAACTTCATGGAAAGGACCCATTTGAGAATTCTAAATAATGTTCACTTTTAGTGACCTAAAGTAGCTGGAGATTTAAAACCATCTTAATGCTCAAGGGAAGAACCATAAAGTTTGCATCCTCAGCGCCTGACTTCCAGTGAAGAGACATACAGCATACATATGTTGCAGGTCTCCTATAGCGACAAACAAATGGCTCCAGCCTTCAACATGTCTTCGTATTTGATGCTTATTATATGTAAGCAACAGATGTACTTCTCATCTGAGCACCATAAAAGTGATTTTTTAAGAATCCTAAATAGAAAATGAGTCAGTCCCAGAGCAAATATAAACCTAAAAGAAATTCCATACTGTACAAGTAACATTTGCTCTATGAAACACATTGATGTTTTATCACAAGTGCCTGCCGAATGCAATAATCTGTCCTCCCCTCCCCCCCGCACATGTTCCCCACGGATCTTCAGCTGGCATTAGAAACAACCCCTGGTGACCACCCATTGCCACAGTGGACCCAGGGCTACCATGCCTGTGCCTGAAAGAGGGAGGGGCAGAAGGTGGGCCCTCCAAACTCCCCCCTCACCCATCCTGCATCAGTGGTTTCTCCCAAAGTTCAACCCAGTGTGACGTAATGAAATAACCTAAATCTACTTTTTTATAATATTTTTTTTCTTACCTTAACCTGGCGAATCTCTACAGATGTGTAGAAAGTTATCTTTTCCGGGATATATTCCAAAATGCTCTTATGCTATTTCTCTTAGGATTTCTCCACACTGCCCCATTCAGAAATGTTATTGCTTTCTAAAGGAGAAAAAGAAAATGTGCACATGAAAATGATCATAAGAAAATCATTGATTTCTAATCAAATCTAAACAAATGCCAAGCCAATGTGAAGAGCACCTTCCAAAGCTCTAGGAGGCATTGGTTTTTGCATAGCATGTAGAAATCTTCTCTCTCCATGTAGCTTTATTAGATGCTATGTTTTCCAAGATGTAAAATATTCACCGTTATCTCAATAATTTTTTTCTCCTTACCTCTAGTATTCCAGTGAGGTCACATTCTGTTAAAAACATCCTGCCCTTCTCCCTACTAAAAGGTTCCATAGAATCAGAATGCAGAAGCGCTGCAACTTGCTAACTTTGCTCTGTGTTATTTACCAACCGCACAAAGAAAATGCTGTCTATTCAGAACTCATTTCAAAACTCTTTTCACTGAGAGTGAGCGAACAAGAGGGCTCATGTCCCGAGCTTCAGTCACATCTCCAGCGGCCGGTGCTGGCTGCGGGGCCGGCGCCGCGTGGTACGGCCCCCGCTGCTTCCCTACAAGGGTCTGTTGTGCACCGTGGGTGCCCGCCACACAGGGGGGTGGGAGTCAAGAAAGTGGGGGGGGGGAAGGGGGTGTCCTTTCTCACCCCAAGTTTCTTTTCTTGTTTACCCCAAATTTCTGTCGGGGGGCTGCTCTCTCTCCCAAGGTTTCCTGATCCTGACATCGAGGTTACAAATACAGAACTGGGTCCGCTGGCCTGAGTTTGAGGCTTGACCTCATTACTGAGTTGCTTTGACAACTCTTTTAGGCAAGTTACTTAAACCACCTGCAATTCAGTTTCTTTTTGTTTTCCGATCCAGATGATTGTCCCTATCTCATTAGGAGTGAGGAGTAAGTGAAATCATTCAGAAAAAGTGCTATTACACTACCTGGAGCCTACAAGTAAGGGATTTTCCTACAAAAGTCTTTCTCAGTCCAACTGAGGTGCCAATACTCAGATCTTGGTGTGAAACTTACTCCCAAGCCCACCGCCAGCCAGGCAGAGGTGCAGAGGAAATAGTGCAGGAACTTGTTCTGTGGCTCTGGACCCCTCTGCAGGATCAAGAATATTAAAAAAGAGTAGAGGGTATGAAGGGGAGGCTAGCGAGAGACCTCCTCAGCACTATACTGGAGACCCCATTGCCCTTCGGGGGGCTGCAGGTGGGGGATAGTACCTTCTAACCAAACCTCCAAGTGGAGAGGAGGCTTCTGGGCAAGTTCCCTGCAGCTGGGGAAGAGGAGCTGGCCCCAGAAGGCTCAAGCTGACCATGCACAAGGGGGTCTGTCCCAGAACCTGTCTGGGACGTCAGAGATGTTGACAAGCAGTTTTTGGAGCAGACCTGGAGCATATGGATGATTGCAGCAAGGGCTGCACTTGCTGAGTTGGGGCAGAGGGTTTGGGCAGGGGGTGGGAGTGAGGGAGAGTTCTTAGGACCTTCCAAGGAGAAGGAGACCATGACAGCGGGAAGAGGTTGGAGAGAGACCATGGGATAGCCAGGGCTGAGGAAGGGGTGCCCAGGGACAACTTGGAGGAAGTGAGATGCATGTCCCTCCCTCCCCATACCAGGAATCAAGGGAAATCCAAGAATAAGGAGCTTTGCTGCTGCGAACTTCCACTCAATGCTGTAGAAAGTCCATTGAGAGAGTTCGTTCAAAGGGGTTTGCCAGGGCAGAGAACAAGCTGCCAGCCAGCCAGGTAAGAAAGGGCTGATGCTCTTACCTCTCCTTCCTGCATGCCTCCGCCCACCCCCACAGCACAACAGTGAAATGGGGAGGGGACAGAAGAAGTGAGAGAGCAGGACTCCTCAGCCTGACTGCAGGCAGGCTGGCTCTAAGGGAAGACAGGATGAGGTGTAGCTAGGTCGACATCAATGCTGGAACCAGACATTTGAAGGACTGAAATGAGACTGTTTCTGTAACTTAAATTGACCAAGGGATCTTTTGTATCATCAATGAGTGGGGAGCCTGGGGGAGGCGAGGGAGTATGGGGAGGAAGTGCTGCTAGAGTTTTTATGCAGGACTCAAGGACATTGGCCCCAGTAAAGAAAGTTTATTAAGAACAATACGGGGAAATGTAGTTTGTATTTTGGTTCTGTCAGGAGTAGTGCTTTTTCAACATATCAGTTACTTAAGCTACCCATGATAAACTCCTTTGCTAGACTAGAAGCTCCAGAAGACAGGAACCCTGTATTTTATGTTCCTTGAGGTTACCCCAGAGTCTAAAGCAGAGCCTGGCCCATGGCAGCCAACTAGCTATCCTACCAGTTTTCAGTTGGTTGTTTTCCTTTAAGCCATTCCTGTTCCTGGTGTTCTTTCTAGAAAAAATCTAAATATATTTTCTCATAATGGTTTTGATCACTTCTAAGACAGTCTTACTACTAAATTATTTTTTCATTCCATACTTTCTCCTCATGCTACCTCCCCTTTGTCCCATGTCTTCCAGAGAACCTTGTATATCTCTAACATGATAGCACATATAAAAGACACAATTTGAGTTTTATGCAAGTCTTAATTATTGGTAATCAAAAGAAGACTAATCAAAGCCCACCTTAACAAGCATACCTGAGAAGCTCAAGGCACATCGGAAAATCCAACAGCTTTTTCTCTTATGAGCATCTCTTTACAGATCAACATCAATTCTTTCTTCCAGGAATAAAAAACAGTTCTACCCAAACTGTTTGTGACCTTCCTGCTTCTTTTACCCTCACCTCCACTCTGCACGTCAAAGAATTGCTAGGAAGAGCCTTCAGTAGCTACTTCTCTTTTCTGGGTTGCAGTGAAGTTCAAGTATTTTGTGTGGCACAAAAGCAATTCCTCTTTGGCCGAAAGAAAAACTCAGGGGAAGAAAAAAATCAAAGGCAAGCCTACTTGTGAGCTTCCCAAATTGAGCAAGTTTGGGTACAGCATATGCAGTCTCGGTTTTGGAAACCACAATCTGCCATTCATCCCTAACTAGATGACGGGACAGAAATGTTGTTGCTGAACCAACCAAGGGAAATATGCTTGCTGCTTACCCAAAACAAACTTGCAAAATCCAACTTCTATTGCTTCAAATTTTCAGACAGGAAGATTTTCCCAGATATAAATTTGACCTATTTTTTTTTTCAATTAAGGTGAAGACAGGTATTCTAGGGACATATTTGGAAAGATGGGGTTCTTACCTTGTGAAATACGGATCCAGAACAGAAACAGTTGTTGTTTAAAAACATTCACGAATTGCTAAGACAAAGTCCCTTCGTCAAGGTGGGAATGGGTATGTATTTGAGAGACAGAGTGAATGGTGTCAAAGATATTGGCATTAAAACACATATCTTTGGGACCAGTGAAACACTAATAATTCATTTCCTTGGTACTGAGAGCCTTTCATCCATTCATTATGGAATCCCCCTGACACCATTTACTTTTCTGCGTCTGCAACAGAGAATTTCTTTTTTTTTTCATGCAGGAGATACCTTTGAGGCCTAAGACTAGATAAACTTGACAAAGAAAGCAGAGAAGTTTNGGTCTGCAACAGAGAATTTCTTTTTTTTTCATGCAGGAGATACCTTTGAGGCCTAAGACTAGATAAACTTGACAAAGAAAGCAGAGAAGTTTCCATTTGCGTTTCAGACCCAAGGGCACAGACTTTGGGAGAAAACCCCTATGAGGGCCTTCTTCTTGAAGACAACCCGGTAAGTCTGCTTGTTTTTACTACTTCTCTGTCTTCCTCCTCACTGAGAAAAAGTCCAAAAGAAGACCTATCTGCCAGTCCAAATACAAATCCCAGGCGTTTGCCCATCAACTCTCTCTCCACTTCTGGAACAAAGCATTATGTCTGCAAGTACCTATTGTTTAGGGCTATATGCTTTGGGGAACTTGAATTTGCAATAATGCATCTATAGACAATAAAGACTCACCCATCAGTCAGTGAAAAGCTCTGAGCAACACAGGAGCATTCCAGCAAGATGGCAGAGTATAGACATCGTTCCACAAAATGTGCTGTGAGAATTTGAATTCCTGGCTGCTTCAGAGTGTTTATTAATGCATAAAACTGCCATTTTACTAAGTACTCATTTTTTTAAACTATCCTTAAAACAGTCATATAGTTGTGCTCTATTCAGAAATAACTGCTGCTTAGAGTTTTGGGGTTGTGTCTTTTTTCTTTTCTAGAATACTAGATTTATTTGAATCAGAGAATTGAGCAACAAAGGGAGGCCTAATATCTATCTTCAAATTGGGGCTCCTGGACGAGTAATATGACAAGGTGATAACCTAATCATTATTGGCAAGGACATCATTTTCTCTAAAGGACTGCACCCAAGCAAAATAGGTAATGATTACTCATGCTCGGATTCCATAGCTTTAATTATCAGCTTTCTGAAGATGCCTTTTGGAGTCTGCAGGCAGCACTGGCAAAGATGAAAGGAAAAAGAAAACGTTTTCCTGGCAACTTGCAAAGTACAACTAGCACCCCGATATCCACCGTGCGGCAAAATGCACAGCCCGGGTCGGTCAAGCTGGATCACAGCTTCGGGAACGGGTGCAGGAAGCCAGCGAGGCCGCGGTGGCCACGTATGCCCCACACCGTATAAACCTAGGATGGAGGAGCCCACGTGTTCCCGATTCTTTTTCCTTGAACCGTTTGCCAAATTTTTTTATTATTATTATTCTTTGAGAAACCAGTGGGTGGGCACAGATGGGAAGTGGGAAGCTGCAAAATGGAAGAAGACGTATTGGAGTGGAACGCAGAGCCAGCACCTCTCCAGGCGCGTCCTCAACGACCCAGATGGCGCGCGCTCTGCGCTCCGCTCTGCTTGGCACGGCCGCCTCCGCCGCGCCCCCTGTCGGCTGCCAGCGCAGAGCGACAGGGCCTGAGGCCTGGCTACCCTCACCTATTTGCGAACAAACCACAGGCCACGGCTAATCCGTGACCCAGGGCATGTTCCGTGCACACAACAAACATTTTTAAAAGCACAAGAAGTTAAAACCAGTCACTGGAGCTGCTCTACAATGTTAGGAAAGTCTTGATGTGTTATCATAGTTCTATACCTGCAATTTGATGCCATTAGTAAGAAAAGGGGCCTCCTTACTTTCTTTCTACCTCCATATGAAACCAGAATTCTGCTGGGGAAAGGGGTAGAGGGGGCTTGCCTCGGCACATCCAGGAAACAAAAATGGGGTTGTTTCCTAATGAATTCGCAGCAGATGCCATCAATTCGGAAAGTTAGGGCAGCCTGGACTTTAGTGGCTCTGTGCGTGTCCCCATGCAAGTAAGGGGTGAGGCATTCTAACAGCTCCGTTTACCAGGCTTTGCAGCTGGATGTTTTCAAAGATGACAGAGGGCCGCACATATTGATGCGCTTATCCCCTAAGGTTAGCTACAGCAAAAAGAAATGTTTCTAGGGGCCCTTGATGGTATCTCTGATTTTTGCTGCTTGGAAGTAGGCATGTCGAGGAGAGGAGGGTTAGAAGGGAAGTGGCAGGACTCTGCCTGCTGGCCTGCCCCTGGGAACTTTTCTCCGGCTTCTCTGTGGTTAGCAGTGTTGTTAGGCCGCTCTCCTCCCTTGCCGTAAGGTGGGGAGGGGGGGGAACGTGGGCAGGAGGCTGCTGGGAGGACTGAGGAGTGACCCAAACTAAAGACCGAGCCCGGTGCCCAGTCCAGGAAGATGCTCCCCCAGGCTTACTTCCGTCCTTACACTTCCTCAAGCCAGGCCGCCTTCTGCCAGAGTGCAGCTGAGAACATCCACACAGAGATTGCAGGCAAACTCACAACCGGGTGTCCAGATCACGGAAACAGAAACCTAGCACCCTGAAAGCTGCTTGAGGAGACTCTGGGTATGAAGGCCCACTGTAGCATGGCAGTTTTTAAAGTTCAAAACAGTACATCCTTTCCTCAAATCTGAACTGTGACCCCCTCTCTCCCCCCACCTCAAAACATACAAAAGCCATACAAAAGTTCCCATGCTGAGAGAGAGGCATTGGACTATAGAGGTTAAGAGCTGGACTCTGGAGCTGACTCCCAGCTTCGGACATGGCTCCGCATTTCCTATCATGTGACCTTGAGCAAGCACAGGCCTGTCTTGTGCCTCGGTTTCCCCAAGTGATAAAAATCCTACTTTCCACTTAGTGTTGTCATGGGGATTGAATTAATTCGTATAAAGTGTGTAGAATAGTGCCTGCGACACAGTAAATGCTGTTTACACATTTGTTAGTGTTATTAACACAACAGTTAAAGGATGTGAAAACATCCAACACATGCAAACTCGCCCTCACCCTGCAGTTTCACACCCAAAGGGCCCTTAAGCTCTAGAACTCAGCTTGCAAACTTCTGCTGTTTTATGAATTCAAACACCATGCTTATTCAGGATCCTCCTACAACAGCCCAGAATCAAATATCAATTTCAGCTTTAACATCAAAAACAGAGATAAGTTGAAATGAGGGCCCTCCTAGGGCTACTCAAAAATGGTGCTGAGTCAGAGGCAGCCTACTTATCAATGGTGGGGTTTGGGGGGGGCATCAATCAATCAACCAACCAATATCTTACACAGAGTGTGCTGTGTGTCAGGCAATGTGCTGGGTCCTGGTAACACACTGGTGAAAAGACAAATTCCCCCACTCAGGGAACTTGCAGTCTAGTGGTCAAGACAAATATACAATAGTATGTTGGGGTGAATATTTGGAAAAGGGAAGCATAAAATGCTATAGAGCAAATAGCAAAGGGATTCTATGTGGTTCCACAGGAACTAGGAAAGGCTTCCCTGGAGAAATGACATTTAACCTCAGATGACAAAAAGCAGTTCGAATCAGCTAGGAAATGGGATTCTTTCCTGACCAAGGAATGGCATGCAAAAAGGGCCAAGTCAAGAAAAGGAGCCCAGGAAAAGTGAAAGTCGGCGGGGGGGGGGGGCGGTGGGCAGGGGGCAGTGAGGGAAAGGNGGGGCGGTGTGCAGGGGGCAGTGAGGTAAAGGGCAAAGTCCCAGCGCCGAAGCCTGAAGGCTTCCACCTGGTCTACACGGCAGCTCTGCGGTAGCTCTGTGACCTCCTGATCTCTGGGTCTCTGTTGCCTCATCTCTACATGTATCCCACATTCTTGTAATATTCCCTTTAAGTGTAGAAAAACTGGCCTCATGAAATATTTCCAGGGAGAATGAAAACCATCTGGTTCATGAGTAACACAAGATCACAAACTCGAACCTGTAGACATGTGATAACAAACCTGGACTGTTTCCTTCCACTTTCTTTAGAAAAGTGAATTTCTGCATTTTGCTTCCAAAGAAGAGCCCTCAGTCAGTCTACTATACCAGTTTCATTTTTTAAAAAATCATTAAAATCTTCCAAAATTGCTTTTTGTAAATGAAAAAAACAAATTAAGACTAATTCAGGCATTCTGGGTGATGAAGTAAGATCTCCATTCAAGATCTTAAAAACATGGCAAACATATATAAAGCAAATATTTAATATTTTGAGTTATTGCCCACCCATAGACAGGCTGAACTAAAAAAGTAGCACTGATGGAAAAGGTCTTATAGCTCTCTTCTTCCTTATTTTACTTATTTGTTGCAAGCTCAAATAATGGACTTTGCCTTGAAAAGTAGTTAATAGCTCAGACCTTGATTAAGCTGGGCACCTGCCACGAGTCTAATGGGAAGAACTTCACCACCAGCTCAGAGGGACAGTTCTGGGCCCTTTGCCACTGACTAGCCAGGTGACTGAAGTCAATTGAGTGCTATGGATGACTTTGACAGACCCACTCTCAGTTAAACTAGAAAATCACACACACACATACACACACACACACGCACACACGCGCACACTCACACAAACATACAGAAAACAAACAAACAAACAAGCAAACCCTAACAATTAGCCTTGATTCTGCACAAAAAGCCTTCACTACTCCAGGCCACGTACCCACAACCATCCTGCCCTCCTACGGACACTGCTCTCTACCTACCCTCACTCTCTACACTGGAGCACTTGCCCCAAATCTCTACAATCTCTGAGCTCAGGAAAAGAAGAAAAAATGTTCACATTTCCTACTATACCCCCTCCACTCCCCACCAGCATGTCAAATCTGTAAAGAAAAACAAATTTATGCGTTAAAAGCAATCAACTCATGAGCCTTGCTCCCTTCTACCCCAGACAGTTGATATTTGGCCAATATCTACTTATGTGCATTTTACGACATCATGACCGCAGAGGGAAAGATGGGGGAGGAGGAAATAAGAAGGAGGTCTTCATGGAGCCACTAGTTCTGGAACACACTCTGGAACCACAGGGGTCTCAGCCACAGGACACTTGGGAAAGGCATTACCAATGACAAATCTCAATGAATCCTTCTCTCGTGGGAAACCCACTACTGTGCCTCCATGTCCCACGACTACCTCCAATGGAAAGGAATCCAGTGGTAAAGAACAGAACGCAACCACATCCCTCTTGCCACATTTTTAAAGGAAGGACATTAGGAACTAGTGAAATTATTTTTACTCATCATAAAAAGAATGATACGTTTTTTAAAGAACTGTTTTAATGATAGTTTTACCATTTTTATCTGGATCACAAACACACATGCACCTGCACACTTCAATACATTCATAAAAATCCAAGAGCAATACAAAGCCTTGAATAAAAGCAACAGCTGGCATACATTTTTTTTTACTATCCTTCTCTCAAAAACATAGTCTCGATTATTTATAAATAATAATGCATGTTATTCACCTTCCTACCAGAAAATTAAGAGAATTAACTAAAATACACGATTTATAAAGCCTTTCCTAAATAGAAAATAAGAGAAGCATTCACATTTATGGAAAATAGAAGCTTTAAAAATAGAATAAGGTACAGATCTTTCTCTTTTAAAAGAACATGTTAAAACCTCATAATATCAATATAATATTGTAGTCTTAGAAGAGAAGTTTCACATCTAATTTATTGTGTAAACCCATAGAACCTAGCCACATTACCTAGTGGATGTTGGTTAAATAAATGAATAAATTACCCCCAAAAAAGCCTCACCCACAAGATAGTTGAGACCATTAAACACTGGAATCAGGAACTGAAGAAAGCAGTTAGATCAATTTTACCAATCAATTCTAGTAATCCTCCAATGTTCATAGGTATAAAAGTCCCTGAAGTTCTCCTGTTTAAAATGTAGACTCTTCCTCACATCCGGAACTCCCAGTAGATTTTGGTTGAGCAAGTCCCATCCTGAACCCAGGAATCTGCATTTTAATGAACACCCCCAAAGGACTTGGAGCCTAAGCGGAGGAGTGCCACTCAGTGGCTGTTCAACACATCTAATGGCTAAAATTTGTGCCTGGGACTGGAGGCCTGGGTGCAGTTCCCAGGGCTGCCACTGCCTAACCTAATAACACGGGGCAAGTTCCTTCCCCTCCGTGCACCTCAGTTTCAATATCTGCAAGCGGGTGTAATTATAGCACCTAATTGTTAAATTAGCTAGTGCAAAGTCCTTAACACAGTACAGGCATAGGTATTAAGCTGTCGTATAACCAGTACAGGGAACCCCCTGCAATTTGTTCACTCATCATGTTTTTAAAACCAAATATCTCATATGGCTGTGCTATGGGCTTAATTGTGCCATCTCCCATTCATAGGCTGAAGTCCTAACCCCCACCTCTCAGAATATAAGTCTATTTGGAGATAGGGGTCTTAAAGGAGGGGATTCAGTTAAAATGAGATCATTCCGGTGGGCCCTAATTCAATATGACTGATGTCCTTACAATAAGAGAAAATTTGAACACACATATGCACAGAGGAAATTCTGCTCCAGAGTACCTTTGGACTCCAGCTATTAGCTCTTCCCTGGGTCTCCAGCCTGCTGGCCTGACCAGATTCCAGATTAACCAGCCCTCCACAATCCCCAGAGCCAATTCCTTTAAAATCAATCAACCAACCAACCAGTCTCAATCTCTCTTTCTCCCTCTTCCCCTACCCCCCATATACACACGCATCCTATTGGTTCTGTTTCTCTGAAGAAATTTGATACAGCCCATAAAGATCATAAAATGGCACTTTATTGTACTTCGAATTCTTTCCAAGAGTCACCACACTCCAAAAAGTCTCTAAAGGGTGGAGGGAAAGTAGGAGCGGTTTGGAGCCCGGGGCTGTGGGGAGGGCGTGAGCAAGCGCAGGGTGGTCTCTTCACCTGGGAGCGCACACACACCTCCCAATTCCTGAGGCTGCACAGGATTTTCATGCACAGCGCAGTCCTCAGCCCTCTGCCTCTGTTTACTTGTGGGATCCTCTGAAGGTGCTCATACCTCCTCTTCTTCAAGAACAGGCTCCGTATCCCTCAGTCAGTGCCACACAGGCCTGCGAGGCAGCAGGCTAGAGACCGTCCTCCCCTCGCATCCACAGAGCCTGGCCCCATGGGTTACCTTCGGCAGGTGCCAGGGAGTTTCCCAAAGGGGATCTTAAGACCTCAAGCCTCATCCCCTCCACAACTCAGTCCCACCCCACAGACCCGCCCCGGCCGCAAAGGCCAGTGGTCACAGACTTGGAGAATTGTCACTTCTACTTGAGAAGCCCTCTTCTTTCATTTTTTAAGCAGTGGACCTAGTTTATGAGCAACTTGTTTGATTTAGAAGCAACCTGAGCCAACACATCCGCTCTTGGTTTGTTTGAGGAAGTCTTTCCAGCTTATGGAAGCTTCCCTCTGGGCAGATGTCCCTTTGCTTCTCAGCTTACCTACTGTGAACTAAGGAGCATGCCCCCATCCCCAGAATAAATGCTATGGACAGAAATATTTGAATGCTGAAATATTATATTAAAAAAATTTTAATGCTCTTGGAAACAATGATTTTGGTGTGATAATACATTGAGAGCAGTAATCGTGGCTTGTTCATCTAAAGATCTTCAGCACCTAGCTTGTAGTGAGTGGGTACTCTGGAGAGGTGTGAAGGATGAAGGAATAAATGAATGAATAGGATTTGCCTGGTAATTATCACATAATATAATAAGCCATGAGTAAATTGTGGGTTTTTCCATCCTCTGGAGTCTGGGGAGTTTCAGGGCTTCTCTACTTCCACTGTGCTTTACTATGTAAATTGGCCTGTATCCTTTCATTTATTAAAACAACATATATCAGAAGATCTGTGCTTCATAAAAACTTTTCTAAAGTGACCATAATCATATAAACAACTACCTCAAAACCATAATAAAAATAAACATCTCCAAATCCCTTGCTACAGCAATCAAGTAAACTCCAAATGTCAATGAGTTAACTATGTTTTCATAAGATGCTTTTTTTCTGAATTGAAGAACGCATTTCTTTCAGAAGATCCAACTTTTGCATTTTTTAAAAAAAAGGAGTAATTTATATCACTAGAGGGAGACAGTTTGCCAAAAGACTGCTATCAGACAGAAACATTTTCCAGTTCTTAAGAATGAAACAAGAAATGAACTACTACATATTGTTACATATTCATATCATTTTGTGAGTGTAACAAGTTCATAGCTAGAATCACTGAACCAACAGCTTAATTTCTCCTTTCTCAGTTAATATTGAAACTGTGAGTAACTGCACCTGGGTAGTGCAGTCATTAAGCTTCTGCCTTTGGCTCAGGGCGTGATCCCGGTGTGTAGGGATCGAGTCCCACATCGGGCTCTTCCGCTGGGAGCCTGCTTCTTCCTCTCCCACTCCCCTGCTGTGTTCCCTCTTTCACTGGCTGTCTCTCTGTCGCATAAATAAATAAAATCTTTTTAAAAAAAGGTAGAAATAGAATTGCTAAATTTTAGTAAAATACTAAAATTCCAATGTGATGATGTTGAAATAGAATTTTTCTGTTATCCTAGGGCAGTCACCCTAACAGTAAAACACAGTATTCAAAGATTCTGTCTGCATAAGCATCTGGCTGTATGAACAGCTGCTTTTCCAATGTAAAATTGAATTAATTAATCTAAATCTCTCTCCCAGTAAAAGAAGCCAAGGCTGTATTCTGTGTTCACATTGCCATGTAAAATGTAAGGCCTGACAGTGACATCTTGCTCTGGGAGGAAAATGTCAGATTTCCCATTCTTAATTAGAAGGGCAACAAACAGCATACTTTTTTTTCCCTTTTCTTGTGATGTTTACGTACATGTATGGGTTTATGTTTAAGTCACGGTTCAGTAAAAATAAAGAGAATATGCTTATGCTTCTGGCAGCTGGATTTATTTTGTTTTGCTTTTTACATGCATACAGCTTAATTCATTTACGTTTCCTACCTGGCTTCTGAAGATGTTTGGACTTTTAATGCCTATTATGAACGTTTATGGTCTGGAGCAGTTCAGAATCTGTAAGCAAAGATAACTTATGAAAGGCAGAAAGTTTTAGTTAAGAAGTGATAACAATCTAAAGCCCACAACTGAGGTGAACAACTGGTTATAATGCTCAACTTAAATAAGAAAAAAAAATCCACCTAATACTCACTAGAATGGCCTCCTTCCCTGCCCTTCCTCCTCTGTGACTCTGTGCCTGTCCTTTCTCACCGCTGCTTGTGCGTTTTCCTGTTTTCCTTAAACCAATTCTGTCCCCTTTCTCCAAAACTCTGTTTTCGTTGTCTTATCTATAGTTAATGAAATACAATATTTTTACCTTAGTACTGTTCTTATTGAATACATCATATTCCTCGTTGTTCATTTTATTTATTTTTTTCAAAGATTTATTTATTTATTTATTTGACAGAGAGAGACAGCCAGCGAGAGAGGGAACACAAGCAGGGGGAGTGGGAGAGGAAGAAGCAGGCTCCTAGAGGAGAAGCCTGATGTGGGGCTCGATCCCAGATCGCTGGGATCATGCCCTGAGCTGAAGGCAGACGCTTAACGACTGCGCCACCCAGGCGCTCCCTTCATTGTTCATTTTAAAATAATATTGATTTAATATGTCTCATTTAAAAACTAAGTTTAGGGGCGCCTGGGTGGCGCAGCGGTTAGGCGTCTGCCTTCAGCTCAGGGCATGATCCCGGCATTATGGGATCGAGCCCCACATCAGGCTCCTCCGCTAGGAGCCTGCTTCTTCCTCTCCCACTCCCCCTGCTTGTGTTCCCTCTCTCGCTGGCTGTCTCTATCTCTCAAATAAATAAATAAAATCTTCAAAAATAAATAAATAAATAAAAACTAAGTTTATATCCTTTTACACCTGTCACATCAATTGATTTTTTTTCCTTTGTGATTCAACAATTGATCTTCAGTAAAAACAGTTCTGCACCTCCCTGCCTTCCCTTCCAAACCCCTCTAATTATGCGTGACAGTTAAATTTTCTGTGACTAGCTGTTGTACTCACTTTTTTTCAGGCCACTGTACTTCCCAAAAAATCCTAGAGAGAAGTATAAGGGCTTGAGGTGGGGGGGTGGCACAATTACTCCCTGTCACAGCCACTTTGTCTTTGAGTGAAGGTCTTTGAGTACCTGGGGTTACTATGGGAAAGAATTGATGGGGAAAAGTGCCACTGCCTACAAGCCATCCCCAAAGAAATTCCATCCTGTAACTGGGGAACTTGAAAATGAGGCCTGCACACCCAGCCCTGAGGGCACCGTTGGTGCCACACAACAAATCCTGCACAGGGTGCCCCTGGGTTCTCAAGGAGTGGGCTGTCTCTACACTTCGGAAAACACCTGCTCTTCCATGCTTCCCAACACCAAAGCTGAGCTCTCAGGATAATCAGCATCACAGGCAGACAGCTCATTTTCCCAAGAGTGGTCTCAAGAAAGTCAAATTTGCCACAGTGTCATGTGTGCGAGAATAATGACATGACATTTTTTTGTAAATTTAAATTTAATCAGCCAACACTTAATACATCATTTGCAGCCTAGCTTAGTTTGTGATTACGTAGCAAAGAAGGGAACAAGAAACAGAAAAGTACGTTTGGCACTATTTAGAACATAGGCTGGGTTCTAACTCTTGCCTCCTTGGGCACCTTCTTTCACAGCTGGCCTCACTGCCTGCTCCCAGGGCCGTCACCCACTAAGCTGTAAGAGGGCAGCTCCTTGCCTGTTATTTGTTTGAAATTTACTGCTGGGTCTGGGAAGACAATCTCTGTCAGCACTATTCCCTCCATGTTAGAAACAGTGTTTCAGAAGGTTTAGCTAAAAAGAAAATACAACCTACCAATAACATTTGTAAGTATGTTTTTGAAAATACTGAGAAGAAAACTTCAGCAGAGTATAACAATCCAATTCATTTATAAAACAATGGTAGCACTATATTAAAGCTTGCCCCTTTTCTATTAGTTTCACAATCGTGATATACAGTTGACCCTTGAACAATGGGGGGTCAGGGGGGCGGAGCCCCAACAACCGTAGGGTATTTGAAAATCCTTAGACAACCTCTGATCTACCCCCAAAACTTAACCACTAATAGCCTACTGTTGATCCGAAGCCTTACTAACAGCATAAACAGCTGATCAATATATATTTTGTACATTATAGGTATTATATACTGTATTGTTACCATAAAGTAAGTTAGAGAAAAGAAAATGCTATTAAGAACATCATAGGGAAGAGAAAATACGTTCACAATATCATACTGTATTTACTGAAAAGAATCCATGTATAAGTGGACCCATGCAATCCAAACCCATGTTGTTCAAGGGTCAATGATACCTTAGACAGGGCAAGAGAAGAGGAGACATTGGAATTTCCCTTTAGGGTGACTTCCCATCTTCCCTGGGAAATATTCCAAATTAGATATCAAAGCCAGCTGTTTTCCTCCAGATGTTTTTGGAGATCGCCAATGTACATTTAGTCTGAGTGTTAAGCTGCACACAGGGAGTTAAAAAACATAAAATAGCTCTTTTATGATGCATTTAAATTAATTTCTTTTAGCATTTAGAATAAAAGGAAGAACAGATGGTGAAGACTTAGTTTAAAGTGTGAACCATTAAAATAATCTTAGCTGGAAAGTGAGTTTTCCATAACGGGAATTCATGCACCATGGAGTTGAGGCAAAGTTTTAAAATGACCCACATAGTAAGAGAATCTATATCCTTGCAATTATATTCCATATACTAAACAGATGTGAAGGAAACAATTTAGGATTTCCACAGTATGTTGGAATACTAGAAATGGTGGGATGTCAACAAGAAAGTAACTGAAAAAATATTAGTACAATTACAGATTATCTTCTTCAAAATTTTACTCAGATTTTATACTGTTCAAAACTTTAGATCTCTAGCAGTTAATCATTTATATGTAATCTGTATATGTCCTACATTCATAGGTAGAACAGTACTATATATATTTTAATATGATAATATTATTTATGACTTCTAGGTTTTGAGCTACATAGTTCCTTTCTTTACACAGCATTTTTTAACAGAATAATGCAACCAAATTGCATAGTTTCCATTAATTGATTTCCACCTCCAAATATATTTTAACAATTTCTTAGAAATCCACAAAAAATTATCTTTATGTGTATGTACATAATTTAACACATACATTTGGTATATATTTATTATGTATATTACTATAATCTCACACACCCCACACACATACCACACACACACACACCATAACCCTTCCTCACACACACACACACACACACACTCACACATAGTGTCTTGCTAAATGATATAATCCTGCAGCTGTTGAACTCCAAGTGCTGAGTCAGTAATTTTTGGCTAACAGATTCTGACAATAGCTATAATCTTATTGATAACTCCCAGTGAGAAAATGGTTGTTAGTGATGGTAATGGAGCCAGAGTTTGATGAAAGGGGCTGGGGTTGGCCCAGTAATAATAGCCGAGGCATAAAGTTTAAACCTCTTTATTGCGTAGCTGACCCCAATTACATCTCAAGACAAATAACACCCTTTACTGAAACACCTGGTACCAAATGTGGCCACTTCAAATTTCTCCCTCATGGGAGCCTGTAATCATTTTGGGACTATTGGAACAATGGGCATTAATTGCCAATCTTGTGTTTGATATGCTGGACCTCACTGAAGTTGAGCAAATTATTTTTTTTAATGCTTTAGTTTACTGAGCATAATTTTAAAAAGCACTTCCCTTAACTAATGCTTTGTAAAAAAATTTTTTTAAATGATGTCACAAGCCAAGGTGGAAATTATGCACATAATGAATAGTTCATGCAAGATGCTGTGTACTCTCCAATGACACGTGAATATACTGGTTACATCAAACTAAAGTGATGACTATATTTATTTCAAAAATTATAAAATCACTCAAAACATGAGGAATTGCCACTTGGCATTAATACAGAGCATTTGAATACTACAAGATGACTTTGCACTAAAGTGTAGAAAAAATATTTTTTTAAAGACTTATTTATTCTTTTTTTTTTGAGAGACAGAGCGCACACACACGTGAGCACAAGAGTGGGTGAGGGGCAGAAAGAGAGGGAGAGAGAGAATCTTGAGCAGTCTCCCCACTGAGCGCAGAGCCTGACCCTGACACGGGGCTCCATTTTAGGACCCTAAGATCATGACTTGAGCCAAAACCAAGAGTCAGATGCTTAACTGACTGAGCCACCCAAGCACCCTAGAAAAACATTTTTAAATTCAGGATTTCTAGAAGGAAAGACTCCACGTCTCAAGTTATATTTTATGTAAATAACAAAGATCTGGGATTGAGCTCTGGACTCAGACTGGCAGAGGTTAGACACATCTTAGGTATTTTGCACAATTACTTAGCCTTCCCACATTCCAGTTTTCTCATCTATAAAACAGAGTAAAAATAATACGTGCTTCAAACAAATTAATAACTGTAAGGAAACTGGCACTACATCTGGCCTATAGGAAAATTCAGTTTGTAGGGTTTTTTGTTTTTGTTTTTTGTTTTGTTTTGTGTTTTTGAGAAAGAGAGAGAGGAACAAGCAGACTCTGCCTTGAGTACGGAGCCGGATGCAGGGCTCAATCTCACAACCCTGAGATCATGACCTGAGCCAAAATCAAGAGTCAGACACTCAACCACCTGAGCCACCCAGGCACCCTCAATTTGTAGGTGTATTATTAGGATTATGGAAGAAGAAAAGGCTCCAGCTAGGACTGTGCAACTCTTTAACTGAATGAGGCACATTATTTGCCTTTAATGAAGTGCTGGGATAAACTTTGAAAAAACTGCTCTATTTATGTTTTGCGCTTGTTTGTTTACTTGTTAATTCATTTATTTATCAGTCAAAATTCCTCTTTATGCCAGACCCTGGACTAAGCACATATTTCCATTTTCAACATACTTATAATCTCAATCCTTTTTTAGGATGAGAAACTCAGGGCTATGAACTGAATATGTCCGCCAAACTTCATATGTTGAATCCTTAATCCCTGATGTGACTACATTTGGAATTGGAGGCTTTGAAAAGTGACTAGGATTAGATTAAGTCATTAGAGTGGGTCTGCAGGATGGGATGAAGGCTCTTATAAGAAGAGAAGACTAGAGGGGCGCCTGGGTGGCTCAGTCGTTAAGCGTCTGCCTTCGGCTCAGGGCGTGATCCCGGCGTAATGGGATCGAGCCCCACATCAGGCTCCTCCGCTGGGAGCCTGCTTCTTCCTCTCCCACTCCCCCTGCTTGTGTTTCCTCTCTCGCTGGCTGTGTCTCTCTCTGTCAAATAAATAAATAAAATCTTTAAAAAAAAAAAAAAGAAGAAGAAGAGAAGACTAGAGGGCCCTCTCTCTCTGCCTTGTGATGATGCAGCAGGAAGGTGGCCAGGGTGGCAGGCCTGCCCCTCCAAACTGTGGGGGTGACCCTGCCACTCCAGTGGGTCTAGAAGGCAATTCCTTAAGGTCCCATGGGATTTGTCTTGCTAAGTTTTCAGCTTGCTTTGGATCCATCAATCTTTTCTTCCTTCTGATTTCTCCTTTGTAGAATCAGAACATCTACCTGCACCTGTCCCACCATTGCATTTTGGAAGCACATAACTTATCTGGTTTCATTAGTTCACAGCTCGAAAGGAATTTTGCCTCAGGGTGAATCATACTCAGAGTCTCTCCCATATCTGATTTAGATGTTATTTAGATGAGACTTTGGAATTCAGAGTTGATGCTGGAACAAGTTAAGACTCTTGGCATCATTGGGATGGAATGAGTGTATTTAGCATGTGAGAAGAACGTGAATTCTGGGGGGCCAAGGGCAGAATCCTAGGTACTGAATTGTTGTGTCCCTCCCAAAATGCATATGGTGAAGCCTTAATCTTCTATGTGATGGTATTTGGAGATGGGCCCTTTGGGAAATAATTAGGATTATGTTATGTCATAGTGGGATTAATACCCTTATAAAAAGAAGAAAAGAATGGAGAGCTCTGTGTGTGTCTTTCTCTGTCTCTCCCTCTTACTCTCCCTCTCTCTCTCTTCCTCTCCCCCTCCCCATTCTCTCTCCTTCCCTCCTTTTTTCCCTCCCCCCTTTTCACCCTTCATGAACCAAGGGAAGACCATGTGAGGACAAAATGAGAATGTGACTGCCCGCAAATGAGGAAAAGGTACCCCACCAGACCGCGAATCTGCCAGCACCTTGATCATGGACTTCCTAGCCTCCAGAGCTGTGAAAAACAACTGTTCATTGCTTAAGCTAACCGGTCAATGTGTCTTGTTATAGCAGCCTCAGCTGACTAAGGCACTCAGATCACAGCACTGTGAATTCGTGCTCAGAACAGTGGCAGCTGGAGGTGTTGTGGGGCTGGGACTACACGGGAAGAGTGTAGAACTTTGGGAAGGAAGGATAAGAGAGCATCTCATGGAAGTCAAATATCACCAAAGAGCAGCAAGGTGTGCAGTGACCTGAACAAGAATACATTGTTCTTCATCATCACACTCACTAGTTTTGCTATACAGTTTGTTCATTCATTATTTCATAGATCGAGGCTGGGCTTACTAAACTGGTGGTCCACCTTGCTCCCCAGACATTTTTTGGCCATTCAATACCCATTCAATTTATTTCTTCCTTATAATTATGTTCCTTATTTTGCTCCTGGCTTATTTAAGTCTATCACTAGCTGGCATTAAAGGGTTTACATTTCAACCTAAGACTTTTAAACAGGGAATAGTACAAATAGAATGAGGTGACCGAAGAAATCTAGAATGATTTTTTGGTACTTCTGGAAAGCAGTATCAAAAGACAGGATGAATTCTCCCTGTTACACTACAATTGTGTTAAAAGTTGAAAAAACTAAAGGCACTGAAATTAAGAGTAAGGCAATGCTAGGGTATGACAAAGAGAACAAAGAATAGTCAATATAAGAATGCTGGAAGATATCCAGTATACATGTATAAGCACTAAGATGATCAACTTGTGCTGGTTTGCCCATGACTTTTCCAGGTTTAGCACTAAGAGTCCCCAATCGTGGAAGCCCCCTCAGCCCTGGACAAAGTGGGAAGGTTGGTTTCTAAAAATACATACAAGTTTACTTGTCTGTTTTTTCTTCAGATATTTTTCCTTATAATAGTCTATTACTTTGTTTATTTGGTTAGTATTTATTAAGATAGGCCTCTTCTAGGCCTCGTTCTAGGTGCAGACACAGTGGTCTGTCACAGAGAGATTAGGTCCCTATTTTCATATAGCTTATGTTTTAGTAAGGAAGGCAGAGATAACCAAGCCAATGAAATAGTGTGATTTCAGGTAGTGGGAGTGCTCAGAAGGCACTTGGAGGCAGCACTTGTACTGATCCCCGGATACCAAAAAGGAACCAGTCACAGGAATATCTGGGGAAGAACTTTGCAGCAAAGGGGAGAGCCAGGAAAGAGCATGCAGCAGAGATGCTCTGATGTGTTTGTCAAAGGTGGGAAGGCAAGCAGGGTCTGAGAACAATGGCCAAGGGCAGAACGATGAGACATGAGCAGGGCAGGACCAGATCATGGAGGAATTTTGCAGGCTGGTTAAGTTCTTTAGATTTTACATTGTTTTAGAAGACTTTGGGGAGTTTGAGGTAGGGAAATCTGAGGGATACAGAGGTTCATATGAGCAAATTTACTTTTTCAAAACATCACTGAAAACTATGTGGGGATAGTTTCCAGGGGGATAAAAGCAGGAGAGGGACCAGGTAGAACGTTGTTGAGCATGGTGGCTGCCTAGGCCAGTGGAAGAGTTCTGTCACCAATTGTCATGTATGGAGAGGGGAGATTTCCCACACCAATAAGCAATTCGTCAACACTAGTTGGCTGTTCTACTGGGTATCCACTCAACTCTGACACTACCTGGAGATAGTGTCAGATCTTACCAGTTAAGGGCTCAATCCTACAAGACTTCCATGCCCTGCCCCACACTTCAGATGCAAATTGTAATTCCAAGTTGTCACCTGGACTTCTCACCAACAAGCCATAGATCAGAGGTTCCCATGACCCCCTCCTCGGGTTTGATAAATTTTGGTAAATTGCCAGAACGGCTCACAGAACTTAGAGAAACAGTTTACTTACTAGATTGACAGTTTATTACAAAAGAGTATAACTCAGGAACAGCCAGATGGAAAAGATGCACAGGAATGGGATAGGGACGCAGAGCTTCCATGCCTTCTCCAAGGCACCACCCATCCAGCACCTCCACGTGTCCACCAACCCAGAAGCTCTTTGAACTTTGTTCTTTTGGGTTTTTATGGGGGCTTCATTCCATAGGCATGACTGACTAAGTCATTGGCCATTGGTGATTGATTCATCCTCCAAGCCCCTCCCCAGAGATCAGGAGGTAGGACTGAAAGTTTCAACCCTCTAATCATGTGGTTGGTTCTTCTGGAAACCAGGCCTCCCCCCCTCAACTTAAGGGGATTTCCAAAAGTCACCTCATTAACATAAACTCAGTTGTGGTCAAAAGGTGCTTGTTATGAATAACAGTATACCCATTCCATCTTTATGGTTCTGAAGCATTTTCAGGAAATGAGGACAAGAAAACAAATATTATAACAGAAGATGCTCCTGTCATTCTCACTGCTTTTGTCGCTCAGGAAATTCCAAGGGTTTTGGGAGCTTTATACCAGAAATGGGGATGAAGACCAAATATATATTTCTTATTATAAATCACAATATCACACCCAGTGGTCCTCAAAGTATGGCTCTCAAAGTAGCAGCTTCAGCACCGCCTGGAACCTGTTGGTAGAAATGCAACCTTCCAGGTGCCACCCCAGACCTACTGGGACTGAAATCCCTCATTGTGTAGTCCAGAAATCTGTGTCTTACCAAGACTTCCAGGTGATTCTCATGGAGATTAAATATGAGGGCCTCTGGTCAAGGACCAAGACTGGGTGAACATTAGAATCACCTAGGTAGGTTTTTTAAAACAACCAGTGCTAGTGCTCAACTTCAGACAGATTAAGTCAGGATTGCTAAAAAAAGGAGAAAGAAGAAAGAGAAAAAAAGAAAGAAAAGAAAAGAAAGGAGGAAAGAGAGAAAGAAAGAGAAAGAAAGAAAGAAAGAAAGAAAGAAAGAAAGAAAGAAAGAAAGAAAGAAAAAGAAAGAAAGGAGAGAGGAGAGGAGAGGAAAGGGGAAGGAAAGAGGGAGGGAGGGAAGGAGGGAGGAAGGAAGGAAAGAACAAAGATTCTGGAGAATGTTGCTGATAGATTAGAGCTATGGAGAAAAGGAAGGAAAGTATATGTCAAACACTTAGAAAAATGAAAGGTTCTAGTAGAGGAGCTAAGAGACTCTAAGATCATGGTGTGCTTAAGACTTTCATGATACCATGTAAGAATGCAATACACTGGGCTAACATGTCACAAATGCAGTCATCTCCCCAAACCGCAGCTCTACCTAGGATCACCCCATGCTTATCCTCCTTCTGCCAACCACTCAAAGCTCAGGTCCCTCAGCGAGGCATTTAAGATTACCCATAGATGGGCCCCTACCTGCCAAGTCAATCTTGTTTTTTAAGATTCTTGGTCTTGATCTTAGAGCACAGCCTATTAACTTATGTATTATTCATTGAATACATCAGGAGCAATCCCTGTTTCTTTGTCTGTAATCTAGAAATTTTGTGCCTAACAAGAATTTATTTTGATACAGAAAGCAAGATAGATATCAAGATTTCTTTTTCTCCAAGTATTTAGATAGTCATTGAATAAATAATCTCTTCTCCGGGAATCCTCAAATGCTCTTTTAAATATATACTTGATTCTCCTTTTGAATCTGTGTCTATTTCTGGGTGTTCCATTTTGTTCTATGTATCGGTCATCTCCTCTGGCCTTGGTTGTAAAATGTTTCAGTTGCTGTAGCTTCCCAGCCCCATGTTCCTGTGACAGTAGTCTTTACTGGGGGTCTTTGGGCCTTTAATCAGAAATGTTCTCTATATCAAGATTAACTGGAGAACCACTTATAATCTCATTTGTTTCAATTACAGCAAGGGTTGTTTTGGGAATCCTTAGTTTTCCACCTCCAGATAGTAAACTGAAGGCAAAAAGTATATTTTGTTCTTTCCTATATTACCCAGAGTATCCACACTCTATGAGGATGCTCAGTGCCTAACTGCCACAGAAAGTTTAAAAAGCTATTCATGGGGGTGCTAAATTAAAAGACACATTTCCAAGGCATGGAAACACAGTTCTCTTAACACTGAGTTAGATAACAGGCTGTCTGGGATGAAAGTCAACCTCAGCAGGAAATAAAGGGAGCAAGCTCACATAGCAAAGTGATCTGTTGAGTGGTGCAGGTTGGGGGGCGCCCATCTGGGGAGGCCTTTTATCTTCTCATGCTGGAGTACCGCTTGATCTATGGCTGATCCCAGATGCTCTATCAGAAACCTGGGTTAGAAATCCCATCTTTCACTTTGTGTTATTCATGAATCACACACACCCACACGCTGCCATTTCTGCTGCTAGAGTAGCCAGGTTCTATGACTAGGACAACCTCAACGTAAAGATAAACTTGGAATCTAGCAAGATACACCACTCCATTTCTCTTCCAGGTTAAACTACGTGACTAGGCATTGCTCTAATTCTGAGCTGCCTGTGAAGGTGCTTCTGTAGGTGTAATAGGAGATACAATAGGAGGAGATACAATAGGAAGGTGCTTCTGTGTAATAGGAGATACAATTCTGTGTAATAGGAGTCAATTTTACCACCTGAACCACGGCAACAGAAAAGAAAGTCTTCTTTTCTCTAATGGCCAAAACTGTCCCTGGGTGGGATGTTGGGCCCAACAAAACACATACTGGGGTCTCTGTTATTTCCTATAGAACCTTTCTTGGGAGTCTGAAAACGCAAGAGAATTTCCAGCTCTCACTAATTCCAGGGTATCAGTGGACACAAGAGTGTCAGGTGACCTGCCTATAGTACCATCGAGATCTGCACAGCTCGACATGGTGGGTGCGGCACATGTGGCCACCCAGCCCCTGCAATGTGACCCCATTGAATTCAGATGTGCTGTAAATGTAAAATACACCCTGGATTTCAAAGATGATGTATGAATTTTTTAAAAAGACCAAACAAGTCATTAATAATTTTTATATTGGGGCACCTGGGTGGCATAGTCGCTTAGGCATCCAACTCATGGTTTTGGCTCAGGTCATGACCTCAGGGTCATGAGATCAAGCCTGCAATCAGGCTCTGTGCTGAGCGTGGAGTCGGCTTGAGACTCTCCCTCCCCCTCTCTCTGCCCCTCCCGCCCCCCCTAAAATAAATAAATAAATCTTTAAAAAAGTAATTTTTGAATTGATTACATGTTGAAATGTTAATCTTTTGTATATATTAAGCTAAATAAAATATATTTTTTCTTTTACCCACTCCTTTTTTTTAGTGTGATTAGTAGAAAGTGTTAGATTACATATGCAGCTTGTATTTGTGGTTCAGATTATGTTTTCATGGGACAATGCTCATCTATATGGCTCTCTAACCATAGAAGCAGAGAGCCTGTTCAGTTCAGCTGTCTAACAAGTTTGGGTATTGTCGAGTCCTCCCTCCACCTAAGTCTACATAGTGTGTCTAATGGAATCAGCTGCTCATCTTCTTTTAATTCAAGTAATAAATGTGAATATCTTTTAATTCAAGCAATAAATCAACTTGGTCCAAACAGTTGAATCTTGTGTTGCACAGCCAGAGTTGATACACGGTCCTGCTATCTCGAAGACAGAATTGCTTATTTCCATGAAAAAAGAACAACAACAACCAAGACTAAAACCAAAACCAAACAAACAAAAACTGGTCTCACCAGAGTTACCCAAGATTTTCTATCTTCATATTTGCACAAAGTTTGTCCTCAGCGAATATAGACAAATTGCATAACCAGTAGATGGATTTTCTATTGCTGCTTCATTTGGGCTCTCAAACCAGGGGATTTAGGTGCAAACAGCAGCTCTAATATTTGTCATTTGTGTGACCTTGGATGAGGTACTCAATTTTCTAATCCTCAGTTTTGACATCTGCAAAATAAGGAAAATAGCAATACCCATCTCCATAGTGTTGTTATAATGATTAAGTAAGATAATCCTGCTAAGCACCCAAAAACTATTATTTCAAAAACTCAACACCTCTTATTTCTTAATGGTGTCATTATTACCTTGCCCACGTCTAGGCAGCTTACAGCTATGATGATTACTGATTTTAAAAGATCAGAAAATTGTATCTCAGTTTTAAACAATGCTCAGATTCACAGACATGGGCAACAATTATCTGTAATTCCCGTACCTTTCTTTGTGCCCAATAATACATCCTGGGCAGAAGCTCCAAAATAGACTTCAGAGTACTGAAAGAAATAAAAGAATTTGAAATGTTCTCTCCCCACTTTTTTCCCTTCTATTTCCATTTGAATAAGTAAGACAAAGTTATACAACAGGGACTTTGTTACTTGGAATATGTAATTCTGTATTTGCCTCCTAGTTCTGCTGCCACTAATTATTACAAAGTTAGTGGCTTCAAACAGCACAGTTTTTTTCTCTTACAGTTGGGGAGGTCAGAACTCCAAAATCAGTTTTGCTGGGCCACTTCCTTCTAAGGGCTCTGAGGTGAGAACTGGTTTCCTTGCCTTTCTCAGCTTCTAGTGGCCACCTATAATCCTGGCATATGGTCCCTTCCTTCCTCTTCAAAGGGCATCACTCCAATCTCTGCTTCCATCCTCATATCTCCTTCTCTGGCCCTGACCCTCTGGCCTTCCTCTTATAACAACCCATGTGAATACATCAAACCCACCACATAATCCAGACTGATCTCCCATCTTAAGATCCTTAACTTACTCACACCTGCAAAGTCCCTTCTACTATATATACTAACACAGTTCTGGAGATTTGGGTGTGGACATATTTCAGATGCCATTATTTGGCCTACCACAAATTCCAAAACAGAATTTCCTTAGAATATATACATTCTTTGGGCACCTGGGTGGCTCAGTCAGTTAGGCATCCGACTCTTGATTTCGACTCCGGTCACGATCTCAAGATTGTTGGATCAAGACTCAGGTCAGGCTCCGCACTCAGCTGGGGGTCTGCTCCTCTCCCTCTCCCTTTGCCCCTCCCCCTGCTCACTCTCTCTCTCAAATAAATAAATAAATATTTAGAAAAAAAGAATATATACATTCTTGTTATGATTATTGATAGAAGGCACCAAAATTAACCTGAGTACCTCCCTTAACCATAAAATGTTATAATACAAAATAAAGAGAATCATCGAGCTCAGCTCCAGTGAAGTCTTTCCCCACACCCTGCCTGGCCTCACCTGCCTTGGCCTCTCCCTGCCTCCCCACCACCAGCCCCTTGCCACACACACCTACTTTCTACAACAGTCCTCCCCATTCATTTAGATATCCATGCTTGTGCTGTCTTTATTCCTACCAGCCCGCTCCTTTCATCCTTTAAATCCCTGTAAAATGTCACTCAATGACATTCATCATATTCTGTCTCTAGTTTATGAGAGCACTGTTAGAGGAATACATACAATTTTTGATTCTTCTTTAATTCTTCAGGGTACCTGAACACTAGTACATGAAATGGTGCTTAGCATCACTAATCTTCAGGGAAATGCAAATCAAAACCACAATGATATCACCTCACACCTGTCAGAATGGCTATTATCCAAAAATAAAAAGATAACAACGGTTGGCATGGATGTGGAGAAAAAGGAACCCTGGTGCACTGTTGGTAGGAATGCAAATTGGTACAGCCACTATGGAAAACATTATGGAGTTTCCTCAAAAAAATTAAAAATGGAACTACCATATGATCCAGTAATTCCACTTCTTGTTATTTATCCAAAGGAAGTGAAATCACTATCTCAAACAGATCTCTGCACTCCATGTTCATTGTAGCTTTATTCACAGTAGTCGAGCTCTAGAAACAAACTAAGTGTCCATCAACAGAAGAATGGACATAGAAAATGTCAATGATGACATTTCGATAATGATCGATGACAACAGGGATGAATGTGGGGGACATTATGCGGAGTGAAATAAGCCAGAAACAGAAAGACAAATGCTGCATGATCTTACCTTATATGGAATCCAAAAAAGTTGAACCAATAATAACAGAGTAGAATGATGGTTACTAGAGGCTAGGGGGTGGGGGGAAATGGGGAGATATTGGTCAAAAAGGCATATTAAGCTATATAGATAGATATATAGTTATAAGATGAGTAAGTTTTGGAGACCTAAGTGACCCATGGTGACTATAGTTAATAATATACTGTATACTTGGAAGTTGCTAAGAGACTAAATCTCAAGTGTTCTTACCAGAGAGGAGAAAAAAGATGACTATGTGAGGTGATAGTTATGTTAATTAGCTTAATTGTGGTAATTATTTTGGAAATTAATAATGGGGAAACCTCACTAAAATGGAGTCAGGAAGTTTTGGCAGGGGGAGCTCTTATAGCCTACCACTTGCAAATCTAACAGAAGAGATGTGAACTTGACCTTATACAGACTTGACCTTGCACATGGATACTACTCTGTTACTCTGTTACTCCAGCTGGAGGAGACACTTTCCTCATCCCTCAGCACAATAGCTCAGCCAATGAGAAGCCACCATACTTCAAACTCCCAGTTTACTCCAATGGACTTTAGTTCATAATAGCCCTCCCAACTTACCCCTTTTCTCCTTAAAAAAAAAAAACCTTTCCTTTGTTGCTGAACTTGCCTATGCTTTTGCCAAAGCTTGCTTGTCCCAGATTGCAATTCTCTTTTACTCCCAAATAAACCCATCTTTCCCAAATAACTGGCAGTTTTAAGATTAACATAATTTCACAATATATATGTATGTCAAAGTATCACATTGTAACTTTACCTGTACACAATCAAACTTCAATAAAGCTGGAAAAAAATTTAGCAGACATAAAACAGGGAAATATGATCCATAACTAAGAGATAAATTAAGAAGAACAGATTCAGGGGGCGCCTGGGTGGCACAGCGGTTAAGCGTCTGCCTTCGGCTCAGGGCGTGATCCCGGTGTTATGGGATCGAGCCCCACATCAGGCTCTTCTGCTATGAGCCTGCTTCTTCCTCTCCCACTCCCCCTGCTTGTGTTCCCTCTCTCGCTGGCTGTCTCTATCTCTGTCGAATAAATAAAATCTTTAAAAAAAAAAAAAAGAAGAACAGATTCAGAAATATCAGAAATGATGAGATTAGCAAAGAAGAATATTAAAATAACTAGTATAAATGTGCTTCTTGTATTCAAGAATCTAGAGGGAAATGTGAGCATAACTGAATGAGAAAAAGAAGACATGAAAATGATCCAGATACAACTTGTGGAGATAAAAACTATATCTGAAATGAAAAATACACTGGATAGATATAAAGGACACTATTCTGATAATTTTTCAGTGTATTAATCTAACCATTAAATATAAGTCATTGGATCATCTTTATTCATAAACACAAAAGCTTTTCAGTGGCTCAACAAAGAAAAAAAAAAGCACATTGTTAGTGATATTTTTAAGCTGGAAAGTCCTGGCCATCACTGTGCCATGAAATCTAGATGCGTTCCAATTTCATGAACATTGCTGCTACGGATTACTGAGGCACACTTGACTATGCGTGCCAGAATCCATGAGTTTAATTAAAGTTATGATGTGAACAAAGAGTGTCCATTAGACAAGAAGAATTTGGTCTTGGCAAGTGATATTTGCATCAATTTGCTTAATTAGATCAGTACTTTTAAAACAATTTGTAAAGCATAGGATTAAAGGCCTGAATTTCAAAGGATTTAGCAGAAGCCACAATCATGGTTTCAAACAAATCATCTGCAAGAAATTGTAGGCTGAAAATAGCAATTAGCAGCCCACAGAAAAAATTTTAATGGAGACCATTTCTATCAATTGAATAACCATGTATAATATGGCTTGGCTTGAATCACTGATAACTTAACCTTCACCAAATTTTTCAGAGTGGAAGCAAACTGCCCCTCTTATTCATTTCAGACTAGATTTCAAACAAAAATAATTCCCAGGTGCAAAAATATTCTGTGTCATTTTGGCTTCGGGGGAAACAACAAAGGAGGCAGGGTTGGCAAAGCTCAGTCCTAACCTTGCCTCTTACACTTCACACTCGGTCCTAACCTTACCTTTCCATCTTCCTATTTTAAAAAAGTGAATGCCATCCCTTGATATATGGAATCAGTCAGTAGCCACTGACCTAGTAAATCAGTTAAAGTTATAATTTAAAAGTCCATTGAAAATGTATTTATTTATTCCTAAACAAATAGCTTCATCAGCAACCTTGCTCATTCCTCTTCCAGAAAGAGAAAATGTTTGGGGGGAAAATAATTACATGAAGAAGGTAACCAATTATTATATTGTATGATCTTACCTATATGCAGAATCTAGAAACAAACAAATTCAAAGAAAAAGGGATCAGATTTGTGGTTATGGGTATGGGGAGTAGGGAGGATTTAGAGGAAGGTGGTCAAAAAGCACAACTTCCATTTATAAGATAAGTGAGTACTGAGGATGTAATGTTCAAGAGGATGACTATAGTTAACACTGCTGTATGATGTATTGGATCATCACAAGAAAAAATTGGGGGGTAACCATACGAAGTGATGGACATTAAACTCACTGAGGAGATCATTTTGTACTCTATGTAGGTCAAATGATTATGTGGAACACCTTAACCTTATACAGGTTGCATGTCAATTATATCTTAATAAAACTGAAGAAAAAAAAAGGAAGACCTAAAAGGTCAGTGGCTATAGCGAAGTAAGGAGGTGGGGGTCATAGGAGAAAGAAGTCTGAAAACAAAGCAGAGCAACTCATACAGGACCTTGTGCCTTCTGAAGGACTGGGCATTTAATCTGTGTGTGATGAGGCATCACTGAAAGGCTTGAGCAAAGAAAAGTGGGTGTCTGGCTGTCACTTTACCAGAGTTACTCCTGCTACTATTTGGAGAATCCACCTAGGGACAAAGACAGAACAGGGGGAGCCTCTAAGAGGCTATAGTCATAAGACAAGCAGAGGTCCAAGAGGCCCAGGCCAGATCAGGAGACAGGGGGCTGCAAGTATGGCTCTGACATGGGGATGGGAGAGACGCATGCAATGAGGAATGACACCCACACGCTGCCTGAGAAACTCAAACAATGAAATGACCACTTACTGATAAAGGAAGACCAAACAAGCAGAAGGTTTTGGATAGAAAGGTCAGTTTTGGACATATTAATGTATCTCTTGTCATTGTCATCTTTGGATATAAATGGCAAGTCAGATATTGGATAAATGAACCTAGAGTTTGGGCAAAGATCCAAGCTGTAAATACAAATTTAGGAGTCAAGTATATATAGATGATATTTCAAGCCATAAGATGAGATGAAATTCCCAAAAAGAGTTAAAGTCAATAAAAAAGCGTGATCACCAGTATTAAGTTTCTCTGATTAGAAAGATGAAGGACAGAGAATTGACCATTGCAGCTATGCAAGTTCAGGTGATTTGTAGCTGTCAGGAGACAGAAATTGAGTGTTAGTGTCAAGGCTGATTCAGCCTGCCCTCTCACCACGTTCAAGAAAAAGTTGTGAGGGGCGCCTGGGTAGCGCAGTCTTTAAGCATCTGCCTTCGGCTCCAGGCGTGATCCCGGCGTTCCAGGATTGAGTCCCACATCGGGCTCCTCCTCTGGGAGCCTGCTTCTTCCTCTCCCACTCCCCTGCTGTTCCCTCTCTCGCTGGCTGTCTCTCTGTCACATAAATAAAAATAAAATCTTTTAAAAAAGAGAGAGAGAGAAAGTTGTGAGGGATGAGGCTAGGAGATGAGCAGTGTCTGCACTCAGACACTCCAATTGACACCCACAGGACGTGCTGTGTCTGGGAGGAGTTGAAGCAGTGCAATGACATGCCCAGGGCCTTCTCTTAGGACAATGTCCCGCTGACAAAATGGAACAAGAGGTTGCAAATTGCCATGTGGATGGCAAACGTGTGCATGAGAATAATAGGAAATCCCTAACTTTCTACGTGTAAATACATCCAGGTTAAAGTGGAGACACTTACTTAAAGAGTCCTGGTTTTATCTCACTTTCTTCCCACACAGATTCCTTCTATTTAGCATTTCATTTCAGACAACAATAAGTTGTCCCAATGATTTTAGTGGTGCTGTAATTTTATTATCTCTTAGAGGCACCTGAGTCCTTACTGTCCCTGCTATACCTACATGTCAACTATTCCACTGCCCATGAGCATCAGGCAGAATGAAGACAAATGACTTTTTAATGAATAGAACTTTACTTTCCAAAATTTAACTTACAAACTATTCAGAGATACATGCTTGTATACAGTAGAATCCACCTATAAAAAATTGTCTTCCTTTCTTTTCCTTTAGCAGGAAAATAGCTTACTTTACCAAGCAAAGATAAGTTTTGTCCTCAAAATAAAAACCAAAATCTCAATTTTTTTAAAGATTTTTATTTATTTATTTATTTGACAGAGATAGAGACAGCGAGAGAGGGAACACAAGCAGGCAGAGTGGGAGAGGAAAAAGCAGGCTCATAGCGGTGGAGCTTAATGTGGGGCTCGATCCCATAAAGCCAGGATCACGACCTGAGCCGAAGGCAGACACTTAACAACGCTGCCACCCAGGCACCCCTAAAATCTCAATTTTTAATCCCAGACCACTTTGTATCTGTATGTACAACAAACATTTCTTTCAATCTTAAGTAATGTTTCACTGGGACTGTTTCATGTGACTCAACGTTGTCTTAAGAATTGCTGATAACTCAAATGTATTGAAAAAATTCATAATTATTTATTTTAAGGTTATAAAACTGTGACAAAAACTCTATGCTTGGAAGAGTTATGATTCATGATTGAAATAATTTAGCTTTACTAAAACTTAATAAAACTTAATAATGTCCTCACTCAGCTCACAGAACAGTCTTCAATTTAAGTCTATGTGTTTATAAAGCAATTTAATAGATAGTATTTCGTTTTATCCTCAAAATAACTTTGTGAAGAAGATAGCATCACTAGTCTCACTTTCTTAGTGGCAACAGGAGGAAGGGGAAGCAATTTTCCACTTAATTATTTTTCTCAAAGATTAATTCTCTTAAAGAGCTCAAGACAAATTACACTTCATGAATCTCAAGATGTAAAAGATTAAAGACCATAATAACTTAGCCAAGTGCAAGGGCAAAGCCACATGGGGAGAAAGGAGAGTTGTTGAATAACTTCAGGACCACCCTAAAACAACCAATATCCTCTCCTACCAAAAAAAAATCCTTTTTTCTCATTAAAGTGTTTTAATATCTTGATAATTGTCCCTATTATCCATTCTGCTTTGCCTTCCCTAATTGACATATGTCCAGTTGACACAAGAAAAAATGGAGATTGCTCTTCCTTAAAGGGAAGCGAGAATCTGACTTGATGTACCTGTTCCACTGATTTAAAAAGAGAGTCAATAGAGGTGCCTGGGTGGCTCAGTCGTTAAACGTCTGCCTTCGGCCCAGGGCGTGCTCCCAG
Source organism: Ailuropoda melanoleuca (assembly GCF_002007445.2). Classification (NCBI taxonomy): domain Eukaryota; kingdom Metazoa; phylum Chordata; class Mammalia; order Carnivora; family Ursidae; genus Ailuropoda; species Ailuropoda melanoleuca. The sequence continues at coordinate 5,292,533 of NW_023179820.1, forward strand.
GGTCCTGGGATCAAGCCCCACATCTGGCTGCCTGCTCCTCTGGGAGCCTGCTTCTTCCTCTCCCACTCCCCCTGCTGTGTTCCCTCTCTTGCTGACTGTGTCTCTCTGTCAAATAAATAAATAAAATCTTAAAAAAAAAAAAAAAGGAGAGAGAGAGAGAGTCAATAAGTCAAAGAGCAGAAACTTGCAAATGCATCAAACTTTACATCGGAATCTGGGGATGTACTGTATGGTGATTAACATAATATAATTAAATTAAATTAAAAAAAAAAGAAACTTGCAAATGCAACTGAATTCACATTGCAAAGGAAAAGGTCAACTTCTGAAATTGTAAAAAACACCGTCCATGTAGTTTCACCCAACTGGGGAGATGGGAACATCAGAGGGTACTCACGATCAAACAGGATGGCTTCATGTGCATGCAGTACAAAGGTCATTTGTTTCTAAGAAAATATATTCCCAAAGCATTTGACAATTTTGAACTGCTTCAGAAAATATTAGCTATGCTTCTAAAAGAGGATTCCTTTCTTTTTTGTCTCCTCCAGCAGCTTCTCACTTATCCCAAATAAGTTGCCAAACTTAGCAAATATTAATACACAACACCAAGTGAAATTTCAATTTCAGGTAATCAATAAATAATTGTTTAGTATAAGTATATCCCAAATATTTCATGGAACATGCTTAAACTAAAAAAATATTCTTTGTTTATCTGAAATTCATATTTATTCAGACATCCTGGTAACCATCCCAAAGTAAAGAGAAAAAAAAAATCTCACTCAGGGATTTTAATTCCTCCACTCATCAAATACACCATGAAAAAGCTCACCAGTAGACTCAAAGGTCCTTCCCTTAGAAAACAATTGCCATTCCCATAAACTATGAGAAGGTTAAATTTCCTTTTATCCCCATTATATAAACCAAAAAAATAAAATAAAATAAACACCACACCTGAAATCACTATTTCTGAAATCCCACTGTCTAACCACAAATTCATGCTGGCTCACTTAGTCTGGTTTTCATTCTTCTAGTGGTCACTTTTAACTTTCAATAATATACATTTATGCTCCATTTCTTTGTTTTCTAGTGTAAGATTTTCTCTTGACTCCCAGCCATGAAAGACCAATCAACTTGCATATTACAGTTCCTCCTTATCTCCTACTCCTCCTTTCCTAATTTTGATTAAATAAACCATTATTTTATGTTCTTATTGATTTTAAATGCCAGTATGCTTCAGCATCTATTATCTGATTTATGAGTTTAAAATACTGTCTTTTGTGTCCTCGTCATGCAGTGTAAGGAAACACTTTGCCTCCTGTTCCCTGTCCTTCGCAACCCATTGCCTGTTCTTCACAGGTTCTATTATTGCTTCTATATTGTGGAGATGTATGACATTCATATTCAATCCTGCTTCCAGAGTTTCTGTGGATATTTAGCCTTAATTCCATTTTAATGTTTTTTTTTTCTTTTACATCTCATTTGGCTAGATGTCTTCATCAAGTAGGGGTTTTTTTAAGATTTTTTTTTATTTATTCATTTGAGAGAGACAGACAGAGTGAGCAAGAGGACAAGCGGGGGGGAGGGGTAGAGGGAGGGGGAGAAGCAGGCTCCCCGCTGAGGAAGCCTTATGCAGGGCTCCATCCCAGGACCCAAGGATCCCAACCTGAGCTGGAGGCAGATGCTTAACCCACTGAGACACCCAGGTGCCCCAAATATTTTCCTCAAGAAAAACTCATACTATATCTTCTGGGTTTTTGAAGAGCTGGAAACATCTGTCAGCCTGTTCCCTTTATACTTGAATTATACTTGAACTAAACTCCACAAAAAATTCTTTCTTTCCAAAGGCAGCTTCAGCTTTTCTCCACTGTCTCTTCACACTAAAATTTACTGTGAAATCTGAACCCAATATGGCTTTTCACCTCCGTGTTTCACTTTGTTTGTTTTGATCCACCAGGTTCTGCTCTGCCTTTAAGTCTTGCAGCCTAGTAACTTTACTAGGTAGTGTAGCTTAGAGACTGTTTTGTCCTTTTTCATCTGGGACACTGGGCGCCATTTTAACCCACAGACTCAAGCATTCCTTTAATAAAGTTTGTGGGGGGTTTTTGTTTTGTTTTTTACTATGTCTTTGAAATATTCTGCTTTGTTTTGTTTTTATTTTATTTGTGTTGATATGCAGACCTCAGGTGCATAGAACTGAAAGATAATATTCCTTAGTTCCTTTCTTAAATCTTTGTCACACTAGGTCTCTTTCTCCTTTTACTTTACTAGCTTCTATCCTTGGTCCTTTACTATCATTACTCTTCTCCTTAGGCACCTACTCTATTATACTTATATGTATTTCTAACAAAGTCTCCGTATGCATGTATATATCTGTGTATATTCTTTAAAAATATAGAGAGCTTTACTGTGTGCACATCTTTAACCTACATAAATAATACTGTGAAATAAATCTTACCCTGTTCCTTACTATTTTACACTCAACAGTGTGTTCTGAGATCTATTCATTGCTACATGTAAACCCTAGTTCATTATTTCTGGTTGCCGCACGAAACTCTACACCTCTGCCTCAGGTTTTATTTCTCTATTTTCTTACTTATGGCCCCCTTGGTAAACTATGTTTCAATAAACTTTCTGTATATATGTCTTCACTGACCTGTACAAGATTTTCCCTGTAATGTATAACCACGAATTGGCTTCCTGGTCAGAGAAATATGTGCATTCTTAATATTATTCAGATGCTGTCAGATTATTGTCCAGAAGGATATGCCAGTTTCTTACATCTTCATCAGCAATTAATACTAGTTTTCTAATTTTTGCTATCCATATGGGTTGAAAGTTGTATGTCACTGCTTTAGTTTGCATTTCTCATTTGGTAGGGGAGTTAAACATTTTTCACATGCTTATTAGCCATTCAGTTTTCTCCTTCTACAAAATGTCTATTTATATCCTTTGCCCATTTTCTCTTGGGTTTCTTGTATTTTTCTTTCTGATTCCTAATATCTCAGATATTGATTGGTTGTTGGCATTGGACCTTGCAAATATCTTCATCTAGTCCATTATCCATTTATTAATTTTGTCTTTGGTGTCCTTCATAGAACAGAAATATTTAATTTTGATATAATAAAATCCATCTATTTTTATTTTTTTAAGATTTTATGTATTTATGAGAGAGAGAGCACAAGTAGGCAGAGGGAGAGGGAGAAGCAGACTCCCTACAGAGCAGAGAGCCTGATGCGGGGCTTGATCCCAGGATGCTGGGATTATGACCTGAGTGGAGGGCAGACACTTAACCCACTGAGCCACGCAGGTGCCTCAAAATCCATCTATTTTTAAACTGACCGTTTTTACTATGGTCCCCTTTTAATTATTCCTTTTTGAAAGGCACAGAGGTATTCTCTTACACTTTCTTCTATTTCATTTATAACTTTATTTTACACATTTGAGTTTTAATTCACAGAAGCTCATCAATGTATCCAAAGTGAAATATTTCAGGTTGCTTGTTTTTGGTTTTTTTCCAAATGGTGAGACAATTTTCCATGTATCATCAGCAAATAAGACATGCTTCTCACCCATTCGTCTTGCCTCTGCTTCACATATCAAGCTCCATAAAATGGGTTTTCTTCTTTGCTCCACTGAATTCTTTTTTGGTTTCCACAGAGAACCCACACTTTTCATTATTAGAGCTGTGTAAAATGAAGCATACCCTATATCCTTGCCTCATGCTTTCGAAATTGTCTAACTCTTTTGTGGACCCTTATTGTTTCATATAAGTTTTAGAATTAGTTTTTCCAGGGGCGCCTGGGTGGCACAGCGGTTAAGCATCTGCCTTCGGCTCAGGGCGTGATCCCGGCATTATGGGATCGAGCCCCACATCAGGCTCCTCCACTGGGAAGCCTGCTTCTTCCTCTCCCACTCCCCCTGCTTGTGTTCCCTCTCTCACTGGCTGGCTCTATCTCTGTCGAATAAATAAATAAAATCTTTAAAAAAAATTAGTTTTTCCAGTGTCTACAAATACCTGCTGGGATTCTAATTAAAACAGAATTGAATATATAGGCTAATTTGGAAAAAAATAACATTTTTATCATTATGGTTATCCTATCCTTGATCTTTTCAAGTCATTCCAAAATGTTTTGAAGAGGGAGAGAGAGCGCACAGGCAAGGAGAGGGGCAGGCAGAGGGAGAAGCAGGTTCCCTGTTGAGCAAGGAGCCCGATGCGGGACTTGATCCCAGGAATCTGGGATCAGGCCCTACGCTGAAGGCAGGCACTTAACTGACTAAGACAACCAGGTGCCCTCCAAAATGTTTTAAAATAGTTTTTGATTCTCCCCCTGAAGATATGATTGTCTGCTAGGCAACATTCTTAAAATTTTATGGTTTTACTGTTATTTTAATTGATAATATTTTGGCTGTTTTTCTAGATGATTAATAGTGATATGTATGATCATTATTGATTTTTGTGTGTTCACTTATATCTGGAAATCTAGCTGAATTTATTTTCTTGATTTTTCTAAGTAGATCAACTTAGCAGCAAATAATGACAATTGCCCCACTTCCCTCCAGTCTTTTTATAGCTTATTACTTCTTTCACCCAAACTTCTGGGACTTGTTAAATAGCAACAGTAATAATAAAAAGAAGGAAGATAAGAAGGAAAAAGAGGAAGAGGAATCAGAGAAGAAGGAAACAGAAGAGCTCACGCCTGTCAAAGTATTCCTATTTTCCAGGCACTATCTGAGTACCTCATTTAAATTAACTAATTTGGTCTTCCAAACATTAGGATGTAGGTATTACTATTATTTCCATTTTTAAGAAGAAAACAAGGTACAGAAAATTCATAACTTGCCCCAGGTCTATTGCTAACAAATCCTCTCTCTGAGGATAGAAGACGTCATTTTGCTCCCAACAATTCAAGAGCATTTAAATTTTAATATATTTGAATGTTCAAAGATTGTCTTCAAGAATATCAACTATATAACTGTTGATTCTCTTTTGCTTTCTATAATTCAATTTGTTTCCAGATATTTTTTTCAATCTTGTTATTTTTCACATCATTTCATACATCTGTCTTCCATGACCAAAACTGCATGGTTCAAAGTATCTTAAATCTGCTTACAAGTGATTCTCATTTCTAATGTTCTATTTTTAAGTTCCAATGCTTTTCTGAACTCTGCCAACTCATTTTATATTTTCTTCCACTATTTTAACATCTCTTACTCTTGAAAAAGGCTAAGTTTAATTAATTATTTTAGGTTAAGAAAAAATATCAAGTTTTTACACTTTAGCAGTTTTCTTTCACATATGTTCTTGTACTGTTTTTGTTATGTATATGTCTACCTTTTTTTCCTTTTGGTATTTAGGTGCCATGCAAAGTTTTTGTCCAGTTTTTATTCAGAATTTATGGAATTCATTAGTCCTAGCCAAGCCTAGCCACAGTAATTTGCTTTGAGAAAAAGAAAAAAATGTGTGAGGAGGACAGAGAGATTGAATTAACGCCACAAGAAACTTCAACTCAGGAGATCTGCTCTGCACTGTCAGCTTTTCTTGCTTACACCCTGTGGTTGATGGGGAGGGGCTGCTCATCACACAGTAAACCCCTGTGTGTCATGAGGGTGATGACTTGGACTTCATATATATAACTGTATATATGGATGTATGTACTGTGAAGGGCAACCACAAAGCCAATTGACACCTGAAAATCTGGTCCTTATAGAGATGTCTTCGGGGTTGCTGCCTCCATCCAACACCCCTCCACTCCGGGATATGCAATGGGGTCAGGAATCCTGCAAATACCCAATGACCCCAGACCATGCTGGCCCAAGTAAGAGGTCATTGATTTGAACCCATCAAATTTCTGCCACTTACTGCTGAAAAATGTGGCCTTACATAAATTTCAGAAATATGTTTAACTCTTCATGTTCTCCCTCCAACCAGCCCAGAATTTAACTATATTTTGCAGGTATTTTCATCACTTATGACTTAAGATTATGAAAAATGAGATTTTCTTATTTGTTTACATTCTTTTTCTTGCTTTTCCTAGTTTGGGAACCATAACTATCTTTGCTCTGCTATTTCCAATCGGCATGCCTCTAAATATTTACCCATCCATTTTTCTCCATGCCTACTGCTATCAGTGGAGTTTAAACCACCATCAGGACAAATGGCCATTACGCATCCTATTCTGCCCCCACCAATCCATTGTCCACCCTGCAACCGGAGTGGTCATTTCCTAAAATGTAAGTTGGATCATATCACATCCTGTCTTACAAACCTTTAGCAGGTCTTGCTCTTAGGAGAAAATGCAACTTCTCCTATGGCTTAGGGGTTCTCCTACACCTAGGCACAGCCTCTCCCCTCCATGCTCTGCACCACAATCTCCTCCTTGCTCCTTTTTCTATCACCTGGATTTCTCTTGCTCCCTCAAACAGCTAACCTCTCCCTGTGCTCTTCCTTCAGGCTGAGACATGATCCCTGCCTTTTCACCTGACTGAGTCCCACACACACTTCAGATTTCACCATAATAGGCACTTCCTCCAGAAAATCCTCCATGGACATTGTGCTCTATCTTGTCTAAGTACACCAATGCGGCTATTCTTAAAATAACATTTCAGCTTCATGGTACTGGTTGTTTCATGGTCTGTCCCGTGGTGGACAGCTTGCAGAGCATAAGTGTCACATGACCATCTATCTTGGTAACCCTGTATCCCCAGGGCCTACAGGAGGGACCAGCAGCTGGAAATAACTAGCAAACATTAACCTGGAAGGAATGATCCAAGCAGCATACCAAGCCCTGGAGACACAGACATAAAGAAATTAAGAATATCTTCTTCAAGGAGTTTACATTCTAGTGATACAAAATATAATTACATAACATATCTGATATGGAAAGCTGTGGGAAAGATCAAGAAGCATTTTCATTTTTATAGCCATTGCATTTGACATATATTAATGTAATAAAAAGAACATTAAAAAATACTCCTAGTGGGAAACTAAATAAATGTGCTCAGTAGATCTAAATAAGAATTTAATGTCCAAGACTAATTCATGAAAAGGATAATGATCACGTTAGAATGGCCAGCCAACAGCTCAAGTCCTACTCTGCAATCAATGGTCAGAAATCCTCCAGAGCTCTTTCCTTCCTAGATCTGTTTCCACCATGCCTTGGACAGACCAGTAAAATGCACTTTTTGTTCCCTCTCCCTGAACATCCTTTTAATGTATATATTATTTTCAAGCTCTATTTAACAGCAGACTTTTGGTGGCTAAGAATCTTGAGACTCACATCCCAGCATGAAGGCTTCTATTTGGGGGATTTTAAAAACTAAGGTTAACTACAACTAGAAGGGTTCAGTAAGATTCATTTGCATCGTGCCAAACAAAACATCCCATGGCAGTTGCACACTACCACCATTGTCCAAGATGCACCCTGAATAATGGGCCCTGCCTCTTGACAGTTTATTGGGACTCTTCTTAACCCTGTAATATAGGTCTACTATATTTGACTCAGAATGTGGGATAAACTCAGAAAAAAAGAGAAACCCAAATATCTAGTGTCAATAGCAACTATTTAAGAAGATGTGTCCTGTCACAGTCTCTCATGAAACTAACTATGGAAGAAGAAAAAACCAGAAACCTAATGCCAGAATCTTAGAAGACGTTGCACTAAAAAGACTTACTTTTTCACTTTAAAATTAAGGTCGATAAAAACAAATTAAAAACCATTTTTGGGTTCCTGGACCCAATTCCAACATTAAGGGCAGGGGTACCCCACACACAACACCAAGCAATTCTCGGACACCAGCAGGATGTCTGAGAATTCAACTCAATTCTGACACTATCTACCCAAAACAGCATCAGATTCCACAAGTCAAGGGCTCAGTTTCACAAGACTGCCCTCCGCCCCCTACTTTAGACGCCAGCCGGTCACAAGCCCCAGGCTGTTACCTATGCTTCTGACTGACCAGCTGCAGGTTGGGGTTTTTGATTACCTCCACCTTAGGTATAATTAACTTTCTAGAGCAGTTCACAGAACTCAGAGAAACACTTACATTTACCAGTTTACTAAAGGATATGACAAAGGATACAGATCAACAACCAGATGAAGGGATATATAAGGTGAGGTCTGGGTAAGAGGGGCAGAGCTTCCATGCCTTCTCCAGGAGTGCCACTCTCCCTGCAACCTGGAAGCTCTCCAAACCCAGTCCTCTTGGGATTTAATGAAGGCTTCATTGCACAGTCATGACTAAGTCATTGGCCATGGGTTATTCAGCCTCCAGACCCTCTTTCCTCCCTGGAGGTTGTGGAATGGGGGGCGGGGAAGGGCAGGTGGGGAATGGAGAGATGGGGGAGACTGCAAGTTTCAACCATCTGATCACTTGGTTGGTCTTCCTGGCAACTAGTCTCCACCTATGGGTGGGGTCCAAAAGTTACTTTAATTAATATAACAAAAGACAGCTTAATCACTCTTGACACTTGGGAAATTGCAAGGGTTTCCAGAGCTGTGAGCCAAGAAACGCTGATGAAGAACAAACATATATGAGAAATGTATGTATATACAAATATACAACCAATATATATTTCTTACTGCAAAAACATACACACATGCCCACAACAGAAATAGAGGCTGCTGAAAAGTGTGCAATTAGAAGGTATATTGTGACATCTTTTCTCCCATTTTCCCGTATATGAGAAATGTATTTTGGTTATTCAAATAACCAAATATATATTTCTTACAGCAAAAACATACACACATGCCCACAACAGAAATAGAGGCTGCTGAAAAGTGTGCAATTAGAAGGTATGTTGTGACATCTTTTCTCCCTAAAACGACACTCTTGTAGGCTACCTGAATTTATGATAAAAAGAAAAATTCTCCACACATCTATGTAGGTAAAAAATGATTACCAAAAAAAATTCCCTTTGGGGGTACCTGGGTGGTTCAGTCGATTAAGTGTCTGCCTTCGGCTCAGGTCATGATCCCAGGATCCTGGGATAGAGCCCTGCATTGCATTGGGCTCCCTGCTCAGCGGGGAGTCTGCTTCTCCTCCCTCTACTCTTCATCTTTGCTCGGGCTCTCTCTCTCACATGCTCTCTCTCTCAGATAAATAAAATCTTTAAAAATCCAGTTATGGTACTACCAAAAAATATGAAATAGTTAGGAATGAATTTAACACAAAATGGACAAGTCCTCTACATTTAAAATTTCAGAACATTGTTAAGAAGAATTTTAAAAATGAAAATATATTCCATGTTTAATGATTGTAAAATTCAATATTGTTTTGATGCCAGTTCTCCAAATTGATTCTTAGATTCAAAAGAATCAGAAAATAACCTCAGCCAGGTTTTTTTGTGTGTGTGGTTTTTTTTGTACATTTTGATAAACTGATTGTGGTTTGGGTTTTGTTTTGTTTTGTTTTGTTTTGTTTTTTTAAGATTTATTTACTTATTTTACAGAGAGAAAGAGAGCAGGGGGAAGGACAGAAAGAAAGGGAGAACAAGAATCCCAAGCAGACTCCCCACTGAGCACAAAGCCTGACCGGGGCTTAGTTCCACATCCCTGAGATCATGACCTGAGCTAAAATCAAGAGTCAGACACCTAACTGACTGAGCCACCTAGGCGCTCCTAAACTGGTTGTAGTTTTTTGTAAAATTATAGAGGACCTAAAATATCTAAAGAAATCTTATTTAAAAATAACCAAGTTGGAATACTTACAACTATCTGACTCCAAGAAATACTGTAAAATTCCAATAATAAAGACAGAATAGCACTTAATTAAGGATCCACAAATAGATTAAAGGAAAAAATAGAGTCCAGTAAAAGACTCACAAACACACTTAAATGATAATCTGATTTTTTAAAAAGTCACCAGAGTGGGGTACCTGGATGGCTCAGTCATTTAAGTGGCTGACTCTTGATTTTAGCTCAGATCATGATCTCAAGGTCATGGGATTTAGCCCTGCAATGGGCTGCGGGCTGGGCATGGAGCCTACTTAGGATTCTCTCTCTCCCTCTCTCTCTTCCCCTGCCATCCCTCCAAAAAAAATAATAAAAAATAATTTTTAAAAAAGCCACCAGAATAAGGGGAAAAAATTTATGGTCTATCCAACAAGTGGAATTGGAATAACTGGATATCTTTATGGGGGAAAAAAATTAACTCAATCCATATCTCACACCATACACAATAATTAATTCAAGATGTACCCCAGACCTAAATGTAAAAGTTAAGACCATAAATCCTTTACAAGAAAATGTAGACTAGCTTCCATATTTGAGGGTAGGCAAAAGGTTCCCAGATCACAGAAAGTAATAATCCATGAAAGAAAAAGATTGGACTTCATTCAAAATTAATTAAAGATTATGCTCATGAAAAGATATCATTAAGAAAATGAATGAGATTCATAGACAGGAAAAAATATTCAAAAATCTTTATCTGACAAAAGACTAGCAACCCAGGTGTATAAAGAATTCCAGCTACCAATGAATAAAACAACCCAATTTTTTAAATGGACAAATTTTGAACAGATACTTCAGAAAATATGTAGAAATGATCAATAAGCACATGAAAAAGTAATCAATATCATTGTTTCTCAGAGAAATGCAAATTAAAACCAAATGAGATAGCATTACATGCCCACCAGAATGGCTAAACTTAAAAAGATCAATAACACTAAATGCTGGTAAAGATAAGGAGCAACCGAAATACTTACATGTTGTTGTTAGGAGTGTTAAATGGTACAATTACTTAGCAGAATGGACTGAAAGTTAATGATAAAACTGAATATATGGTCAGGCATTTATCCAAAAGAAATGAAAATAAGCATGTTAAAAGCAGCTTTATTCATAATGGCCCAAATCTGGAAGCAGCCTAGATGTCCAATCATCAATAAGAGAATGGAGAAACAAATAGCGGCACATTCGTACAACAGAAGACTAATCAGCATTTTTTTTAAAAAAGATGATATATACAACAATTTGGATGAATCTCAAAAACAATGCTAAGTGGAAAAAGACAATTCAAAAGAATACAATTTGTATGATTCCATTTATATAAATTTCTAGAAGCAGCAAGCTTAATCTATGTAGAAAAGAATCACAACACAGTGATTAACTCTGGGTGTTAGAGTTGGGGATTAACTGGGAAACTCTATGAGGAACTTTCTAGAATAAGGATATTCCATTTGGGAACACAGACATATACATTTTTCAAAAGTCAACTAATGTACACTTAAGATCTGTATATTCTTACGTGTAAATTTTACACTAAAATCATAAAATATTATTACATCATATTAATGTGTATTATATTAGATAATATTGTATATGTGATAACATTTATTTGATGTTATAAAAATATAATGCTTGTTTGTAACAAAATTATGAACAAATACTGAACTCTAATGATACAAAGTTGTGAAGGAAAAGTGTACAAATGTCTACAATTTCCTTAGATGAACAGAGGAACAGCTAGATGAATGTACATGTGATAAAGCAAGAATAATAAAGTGTTAACGGTAGAATCTCAGTTGGGGGCTTATGGGCTTTTGCTGTAAAGTTCTTCGAACTTTGTCATATGCTTGGAATTTTTCAAAATAAAATATTAGGTGTTTTTATGAAGCATATGTATTGTCGAAATTTATGTATCTCTGTGTGTGTTTATATACAAGTATACATGCGTATATATACAAGTTGAATACAATTTAAAGAGCTCAGTGACATAAGTGAGATAGCCTGTTTGTGGCCATATTCTATGTTATAAAAGCCTCAGAGCCTAGTATTGGACACAGAATTTTTTCTAAAGAAACATTTGGCCCTGCTCAAATGAACTTGCTTAAGCTGCCTGCACGGGAAAGACAAGCAGGTTTATGCCAGTTCTAGGCTCCTACTCTTGAAAGAAGTCTCACTGCACCATAAGTTGGTAGTCAAAACTTGCAAAAAAGTGGGCTTTTTTCCTGCCACGTCTAGAAAAAAATACATTTCACTCATTGAAAGATAGCTTTATGCTTGGATCAAGCCAGACTACCATAGAACTAAAAACATTTTTACCGAAATAGTGGACACAATATTGTTTGGTTCTTTCCTGGAACTGGCACTGTGCTCAATGTGCACTGAAGGACATTAAAAATCTTGTAAGAATTTCATTATTGTAAATACTATAAGGATGTTGTTGACAGCATAATCTAGTATCATTCAGTGCCTGCTTCCTGAGAACCCAAAACAGCCATTTCACTGATTTCATTTTCAGGACAAGCATTACTTGAGTGCCTGGTTTATTGTTATACAGATAGTGTGAATATTGTATCTATTCAGAGCAAAGGAACTCAGAGCCCAACTAGGAGTGCCCATCTAATAGCGACCCAGTGACGAGTACTACCCTCAGATAAGCACCCTGAAATCATAAAACTTTCCTACCTTTATTTTCCCATCCCCATATTTCCTATCTGCATTTTTTTATATTATAGTATGTTTTATCTTTCATTGTGTTGGTTCATACTCTTTTTTGAAATGAGGCCGTTATTTTTTTTTAACTCAAATCAGCTCCTATAATAGTTTTGTCTGTAACATAACTAGTGATCATGACCTAATTTGTGTATCACTGTGTCCCTCTGTTTAACTACTTATATATCTATATATCTTTTATAACCATAAAAATAATTTCATCTTGGGACACCCGGGTGGCTCAGTCGGTTAACCAGTTGCCTTCAGCTTAAGTCATGATCCTGGAGTCCCTGGATTGAGCCCCATGTTGTGGGGCTCCGTGCTCAGCAGGGAGTCTGCTTCTCCCTCTCCCTCTGCCCCTCCCCCTGCTTGGGCTCTCTCTCTCACTCACTCTCTGTCTCTCAAATAAATAAATAAAATCTTTTAAAAAGATAATTTCAATCTCTTTGAAGCAACTAAAATAAATCAAGGAGAGAGGTATTTTAAAGAAGGAAGGAAATATTTCAGTAAAGGACATTCTAGAACACCTGTCCAATCAGGCAAGATGTAAAATGTTAATAGAATGTTCCTTTCTGCTAACTCTTTGGAATGGAACCAAATATAAATGTATTTAATCACCTGCATTCAGCAATCCATTAATCTAATATCTTCATAACAAATAAAGAAAGAGTGGATTTAAGGTTTGTTAGGAAGGAGCATTAGCGATCACACATCACACAGTCTTTACCAACTAGTTTTGTAGGTTATTGTTTTAAAGAAAAAGTATTCACCTCACACCTTTTCTTCTGCAAAAGACAGAAGATATTTTTGTCACAAACTCTACATGGATTATGGGGCAGATATTACACGATGAGAATTGAGAAATTAATAAACCGAACTCATAGCCTAAGAGACTTTTTATAATACCAAAAAATAACAATTATTTTCTACCAACAAAGAGACANAAAATAACAATTATTATCTACCAACAAAGAGACATTGAATTTCATTTCTTTAGCAATAATATTTTAAATGCCTGTTTTTCATGCAACACTATGTCGTTAGAGAACAGCTAGAAAGGGAGAAAAAAATTTAAAGGAGACAACACAATATCTGTCCTAGGAGGTTCCTAACTTTCGGTGAACAGATAAAACCCAAATCCCTGAAATGCCCGAGGACACGTGTGTAGAGAGGTAGGAGCACGAGGACTATGATAGGCTCTGTGTCTCAAGCACAAGCCCCGAGGGGAAGCGGGGCAGAGGGGACCACTGCACTGAGGCTCCTGGGGACATGCCTCAGGCCCTGTCTAGGGATTTTAAGAAGCCTGTGGCAGTTGTGTGGGTGAGCAACACAGAGCAGTTCCATGAGGGTGGAGTGACTCACTGAGATTTGGAAAAATATATATTTCATAATTTAGTAAGAGTAGCAAAGTTTTAGGTCTCCTCTCCTATTCCTTACCGCCTGTATGGATCAGGTATTTCCGAAGGAATAGATTCTTTTATGGACACATCCAGCAATTTTCATCTAGTTTAGTGACCAAGTGTAAACAATACTGAGACTTTTGACAAGGTAGTGTCTATTAAGGTCCCTTTAAAGTAAGCACGGACTAGTCAAAAATAACAAAGACAAAAAGAAGCACCCCCAAACAAACATCATTAACTTTACACTAAGAAGAAAGACCATTTTTTTTTACACAGGCTGTAAAATTTTTAAGTGTCCTATCAATTTGTGTCAAAAAGAAAATGAAAGGCAGAACAAGGAGAAATCTTAGCAATGAAACCACAGCTTTACGTTCATCTGAATTTTGAATTAAAAAGCCAGAATATAATTTCTTTAAAATTGTTTAAAATCTTACTTGTAAAAGAAGTTGGAAAATCAGCTCCAAACCAGCTGGAGGGAAACGTAGTCTGACAACTTTGAAGGACTCACATCTAAAAGCTTGACACACACACAGAGCATAAAAAAAAGAAAAAAAAAACTTTCCACAAACTTTGAAACCACGTGACTCCAACTTTAGTCCTGTGGCAACTTCTCCTTTTTCCGTTTGTTCATATTCAAAACTTCCATGCTAATGTACACGGATTTATTTATTATAAGCAGGTGGTTTGCATTTAGCTGTTCTCTGTATAAGTCTGAAACAGAAATTAAGTAATGTCTTTTGGTGAAGAGTTGAACATCTTTTCTATGAGTGTTAATTGTAAAGATTATTATCTACTGTCATTTTACAGGCAGGTCAAAAGTATTTTCATTGTTCTTCGTTATCTCTGCCATTAGTTTCACCTAATTTATCAAAGGGTATTATTGTTCAAAGGCATACAGTAAATGAAAATCCAAGAGAAGTGTCAGTAAGAAACCCTGGTACCAGCATGTTCCCAGTCACAGGGTAGAGCCTTCTGGGGAGAAGGGCTAGAAGAGCACGTCAGAAAAAAACATACCAAAGGGTTCATTTATAATCCACTGTTTGTTGCAGTATTTGGCACAGCATTAGTTTTTACATTACCTTTAGTCATTTAACTCTTATCAACGAAACAAATTCCACACATAATTCGGGACCCAAATAAACTAGGTAGGATAATTTTTTTTAAACATTAGTATTCATGGAAAAGCAAAACTGAACAAAACCCATACCCAGTTATTACAATAGGGTCTCTGGGTTTAATATCTCTCAAGCTAGTTTTAGTCCTGACCTGCTTAGATCCATATAGAAATCCCTTTTTCGTTCATCTTTGAAACAGACCAATGTTGTTGTGCAGTTAAATTAGTAATTAAGACAGAAAGTAAGAGCTTAAAAAATTCCTTTTGTTGTATAAAAGATTCAGGCTTATGCCTGCTGAGTAATTTGACTTCGTAAATAAGATTATTAGCCACATTCCAAGTTGATCAAAATGTGCAAGGAGTTTCTTGGGGGTAAAATGCTAAATTTGAGGCTTTCCTTAGCTTTTGCTTTTTAAAGCATAGAAATTTTTTTTCAGGGGCGCCTGGGTGGCTCAGTCGGTTAAACGGCTGCCTTGGGCTCAGGGCATGATCTCAGAGTCCTGGAATCGAGCCCCACATGGGACTCCCTGCTCAACAGGGATGTGCTTCTCCCTCTCCTGCCTGCTTGTGCTCTCTCTTGCTATCTTTCTCTCTAAAATAAATAAATTAAATATTTTTAAAAACATTTTTTTAAAAAAATTTTTTTTCAACTCAGCCTCAGTTTTAAGTGTGAATGATGGAGCTAAATGGCAAATATTTATTGACATCTCTAATGAAATTTACTGACCATTTATTTTTTAAAAAATCTAAGACTGCTTTTCTAGAAAGATTATAAAAAATGCATTTTTTAAAAGATTTTATTTATTTATTTGAGAGGGAGAATGAAAGAGAGAAAGAGAGCATGAGCAGGGGAGGAGCAGAGGGAGGTCCGGGAGAAGCAGGCTCCCCACCAGGGACTCAGATCCAGGGCTCACAGGGATCATGACCTGAGCCAAAGGCAGACACTTAACCAATTGAGCCACGTAGGCACCCCTATAAAAACTGTGTTAAATTTATTTTTCAAAAATAGTTCTTAGAGGGGCACCTGGGTGGCTCAATTGTTAAGCGTCTGCCTTCGGCTCAGGGCGTGATCCCAGCGTTCTGGGATCAAGCCCCATGTCAGGCTCCTCCGCTGGGAGCCTGCTTCTTCCTCTCCCACTCCCCCTGCTTGTGTTCCCTCTCTCGCTGGCTGTCTCTTTCTGTGTCGAATAAATAAATAAAATCTTTAAAAAAAAAAGTTTCTTATAAAAAAAATAGTTCTTAGAGACTCTGATTTAAATACAACAACAACAAGAAGCAAATGAACTGGAGAAAATTCTTAGAAGCCAAACCAAAGAATTTAGTCTGGTATTGTCTAATTAGAGTCCATGGGGTTAAAAATACCCATCAAAACTGAACAAACTTAAAATATGTCATTCCTAGGAAAATGGCAGTAGAAAAATATACATCATCAGTCTCAACCATGTGGTGATAAAACTTTCATTGAGGAGCAAAATTTGTTTACCAAAAATACAGTAACCTATTTTTCCTCTATTCAGTCACAATTTCATATTGTCCCGTTTATGAAGTCTGGAACATAACAACGTAAAGTTATTATCATTAAAGTGTAGGACAGGTGTTCATGGTTAGCTTTAGCACTAACAGTTTGGTACTAGCTCTGCTTAGTATTAATAACTGTAACCAAATATATTTGAAAAGCAAATACCCAGCCCCCAGTTGCTATAGAAATAAAGTGAACAATAATAAGAGATAGGGATCTCTTTCAAAACATCTTGGTTAGACTCCTTGAAAATACCTCACTTCTGCTTCAGGCAACAGTCAGAAAGAGTAGAAAAGTAACTGAATATTTGTACAACTTTAAAGGTCAACTTTTACAGCACTTCTTGGCAAAGATTCAAATCAGTTCACAGACTATCAGTTCTGAAATTTGCCTTGAAATTCTGAAAGCTGCCTGCAATACCTCTGAAACATCTATCAGGTTAGAATTTTTCAGTGGGTAATATATGATTTTAGAATCACGGAAAATTACTTTGGGGTATGTTAAACCTTAAATGTATTTGACTTTTGGGAATTTAGTTGGAACCCAAGTGCATCAATAAAACAGAACAGGAAAAAAGAATCCAAAATAGCAGTCAAATCAGCCAGAGCAACGCTCTAACAATTTCAAAAACATTTGCATGAGCAACTTTGCATTGGTTTTACATGCACAAAGTTATCTCTTCAGCTACATGGTTAGGAATGAGAATTCCATCATAAGCAAGAAAATAAATATTAAAGTCGATAATCAAAATGAGCCTTTATATTTTTTAAAAATTCAGCTCAAGAGAATTGTATAGACAATGACTACTTTGGTAGAGACATTTTGTAATGGTCCAACCTTTAAGGAAGTATGGAAATCAGCCTAAAGACACCTACATAAATATAAACAAGTTAAAAATAAAACAATGTATCTAGTGGGGCACCTGAGTGGCTCCGTGGGTTAAGCATCTGCCTTTGGCTCAGGTCATGATCCTGGGGTCCTGGGATGGAGCCCAGCATCAGGCTCCATGCTCCGGGGGGGGGGGGGGTCCTCTCCCCCTGCTCCTGCTCTCTCTTGCTCTCTCTCTCTCAAATAAGTAAAACCTTTAAAAAAAAAAAAACATGTATCTAGCATACTGCAGAAATTACTTTTAACATTTGGTAAAATTGCCACTAACTTGCATAGCTATCAAAATATGACCTATATTATGCTCTCCCCAAATTGTTAAAATGTTATGGGCGTTCAACAAATATTGCCATATTTTAGGAGCAGAGTAAACTTCCTCTCACTGAAGGGAAGGCCTGCAGGAGGTGCTCACTAAGCACTTGTGATATGAGTGATTATGTCAGAATGCAACTCAGACTACGTGTTCCGTTTCCTTAACCTGAAGCCTCTGTTTATTACACCCAGAAATGACTTTTAGAATAATACCCTTAGCATGATTTCAATGGCATATTCTAACAAATTCTACCCGATAATAGATACAAGTAAAGATTAGATGCATTTTTCTTTTTTTAGTAAAAACTATTGTTTATGTTAATTACTCTGGCAGGACCTGACCTAAATTTCTCTCCATAAGGTAGACTGATTTTTGAGATTTTCAAATCGCTCGTCTAGATGAAGAAGTGAAATACAATGGAGGAAGTGGTTCAGTGTTGACTGCCATTTGGATAGGGTTGTTAAACCCTGATACTTGTGGCTTATAATATTTCAAACCTTTGACTTTAAGATACGATAGTACATTTGTGCACAATGTTCAAGCTAATATGCCACCCTCATCCCATTTCCTCCATATTACACGTTTGTTGTATTTAATAACATCATCATGTGCCCAGGATAAACTTACCAGAGCTTTCAATCCTTCTCTTTCCTTTTGATCCAACATTGAATTTGCCATAAAATCCCACAAATTTGATCCATGAAATCAATTTCACTCAAATTTGTTTCCTCCTGCCCATTCTCATCTCAAGTGCCTTGATTCAAGCCCCCATAATCTTTTGCCTAGACTTTGCAAGAACCTGCTAATTGATCTGCTGACCTCTTTGCATTTCAACCTTCCTACTACTAGAGCTAACAATGATGTGGACAGGTCACTCACCCAGAGTTTTTTAAATTTTTGGTAAATCCATTCCACAATCCAATCCAGTTTACCCTCCTGGATTCATCTTTCACTACATACCACCTATCCTGGTTGTGGGCACAAGGCACTCAGAGGTCACTGATCCCAACACCTTTGACCTGATTGTGTGTGCTATTAAAGGGCAAAATACAATACTCATAGTCGGAAATGCCTTTCAGAAGAGAGAAATTTGCTTTATCCATATGCAAGACATTTCTTTCTGATCAAATAATAAAGCAAATAAAGTGAAAGTTACTAAAGCACTGAAGGTTACACAGGCTATTTCTAAATAGCTTATAAAGTGTAGAGAAGAGAGAAACAAGCAGATTAAATGATCTTTAAGAATTTTTCAGTTTCTTTGGTCCATAAAGTCTACTGTTTATCTGTCCTATATGGGTATTTTCAGAGCAAAGAACAAGAAAAAAATTGAGTTACATTGCACTTAAAAATTCAGTTGAACAAAAAGAAAAATGTTCAATACTCAATAGCAAAATTGACAGCTTCACTTGCTAAAAAGACCCCAAGACTCACCCTACAGGAAGGGAAACTGAGGCAAATAAAAATTAAAAGACTTATCTAAATCAGTGGTTCTCAACCATGAACTTCAGATATGCTGATATATTGCAATCCACTGTAACGTAAAAATCCAAGTAACATCAAACCATTTGTTACTAGTAGGGTGTCAAAATTTGTAAATGATTTACTTTAAAAATGGATGGATTCAAGATTATCTTTGTAATTCTTCATTTTTCTTTTATTCATATCCAGTGTGCCACTCCCGAATAGTACTCAAAGCTACGATGCTACATCATCTCTTACCAGTTTATCCCACTAAGTGACTGTATGTCAGTAAGGTGATGTGGAATTCCTAAGGTGTGAAGCCACTTTATCCGTTTCTATTTTTTTTTTAAGATTGTATTATTTGAGAGAGAGAGAGAGCATAAGCAGGGGGAGACGCAGGCAGAAGGAAAAGCAGACTCCCCACTGAGCAGGGAGCCTGATGCAGGGCTCAATTCCAGGACCCTGGGATCATAACCTGAATCAAAGGCAGATGCTTAGCTGACTGAGCCACCCAGGTGCCCCACTTTATCCATTTCAATGTCATATTTTCTTCTTTCAGTTTTCTCTCTACTTCATAAACATTGGAATCAAGAAAGATGCAAAGCATAATTTATAAAAGTTCATGAACAACATATATTTTAAAACCAGACAGCATTCTGTCCAAACAATTATGTGTCAAACCCAGCATTACTGACAAACTTTAGAATGAAGATTTCTAGATAGATTTGAAAGACCTCATTGAAAAATAATTTCCTCAATTTTTTTTTAATTGAAGATTCTTTCTTTTTGGAAGCTGACAAAGCTTAAATAATTTCAAATAGGATACCAAATTGTCTATTTGTCTCATTTGATAAAGAAGTTAAATATTTATTTATTTAGAGTGAGAGTATGAGGGGGGGAGTGGTAGCAGGGTGTGGGGGGAAAGCGGAGGGAAAGGGAGAGAATCTCAAGAAGGCTCCCCACTGATTGCAGAGCTCCTTGTGGGAATCAAACTCATGACCCTGAGATCATGACCTGAGCTGAAATCACAAGTCAGAAGCCTAACTGAGTGAGCCACCCAGGCACCCCTGAACACATAAAATCAATCCAACTAACTGAATCTGGATCTGTTCAAAAGTACTTTTGTTAATAATCTATATTGTTTTGCCATTTTATTTCAAGCCTTGTATTATCGGCATAAGCTAATTTTGAAAAGGAATTGTTTCAGTAACGACTGTGAAGCTTAAATTTTTCTGAGTCTAACAAAAAAAAATAGTTCCTTTAAATTTTGAATCGAAGTTTAGCACAAGCTACTTTCAATTTGAAAATGAAAATGGTCTTGCTTTTCATTTGAGCTGCTTGCCATGGCTTCCTATATTTGATTTATGGCCTCACTAAATCTGTGATGACACCTCCCCTCAACGGCGATGACTTGGTAATTGTAAAAATAAGGAGTGTGAGAACAACCTCTCAGTCATATTACAAACTGACTTAGACATTTTAAAATGCATCATTTCAAGGATAGGAATTATAAATTTTTTATGTGGACTACTGCAAATCATTATTTCCACATTTAATTGTAATTATACTGATTTGTAAATTCATAGATAAATTATATGTAACATGCCTTTTCTATAAATACACAATTAAAAATAGTTTCTCTTAGTTACCTTGGGTGGTACCACACTTTAAAAACTCAAGGAATGCAAAAATTCTCAAACTACCCTAGAATTTTTCTTTAATAATTTACATTCTGTTGAGCTTGAATTCTGTGGGTTTTCCTTTACTCTTCCATTTTGAAGTGGTTATTTTCCTTAAAGATAAAAAAAGAAAAGAAAGCAGGATTTCTTGTTTCTCCTGTAACAGCTGAATACTTAGTCATTTTCCTAAGAAGCCACTTCAATACAAAACAAAAGAAAACTTTGGACCAGGCAGATGGCTTTATTTACTTAGGTAAAGCTCACATCTGAAGCGCCTGCCAGACTTGTAGAACCACATTGTCCAAATAAGATTGCCAAGCAGCTTGAGCGCTCACGTATTCACGCAGCAGAAACGGCCACAATACTGCGTGTCTTCCCCGTCAGGTGCCTGTTACCCACTGCAGGCTCCTCCCCACCCTTCAGGCTCCTCCCGCCCTCCAGACTCCTCCCGGTTCTGCTGGGCCCGCAATCCAGCCTCCCCTTCCAGGAAGCGCTGAGTACTGATCTCGATGGGCTGAAGAAATCATGGAATCATGGAGCATCACATCCTTAATCACGAAAAACCTGAAAAACCTACCTCACAGAGTTCCCGCATTTAATCCCCTCCTGTCCTGGCGTTTCTTTTCTAACAGCTTGGCATTGTTTTTCAAGGAGGGGGTTTCTGCTGCCCGAGTGAGGGGTTTTTAATTACTTCAGACTGAGGGCACCTGGCCACAACAGCTTCAACAGTAAGTGAGAAGAGGATTTCTAAAGAGCTGACTCCTGCTCTGCATTCAGGAATTGGAACAAAAGATTAATTTTGCACACCTGGTGCTGCCCATTTGCTCAGACTCCAACAAGTTTCACCGGGTTTGTTAATGTGGCTGCATTACCCAGTATTTCCCTTCAGCTCTTTGTGCATCCTTATTCCCTTGGTCGTATATCAGAATAAACTTATATTGGAAGATCACACTTTTTCCTCTTGCCAATATCTGATTCCTCAATTATATCTATGTAATTGATATGCATGTAATTAAATTGTGGTTAATATTTAAGTTGCAGGGGCGCCTGGGTGGCACAGCGGTTAAGCGTCTGCCTTTGGCTCAGGGCGTGATCCCGGCGTTGTGGGATCGAGCCCCACATCAGGCTCCTCCGCTATGAGCCTGCTTCTTCCTCTCCCACTCCCTCTGCTTGTGTTCCCTCTCTCGCTCGCTGTCTCTATCTCTGTCAAATAAATAAATAAAATCTTTTAAAAAAATATTTAAGTTGCAGTTGTTTCCATTTCTAAATATGCCTACTACGGATGATAAAAAGTTGTGTGGTGGGGGCGCCTGGGTGGCTCAATGGGTTGTGTCTGCCTTTGGTTCAGGTCATGATCCCAGGGTCCTGGGATTGAGCCCCACATCAGACTCCCTGCTTAGCAGGGTGTCTGCTTCTCCCTCTCCCTCTGCCCTGCACCCCCCTCATTCTCTCTCTCAAATAAATAAATAAAATATTTTTAAAAAGGTCCTGTGGTTAAGCCCGTATAGGTCCTGGACTTGCCTTGTTTCATCTCATCCTGTGGAGTGGTGTTTTGACCTTTGTTACACAGAGGAGGGAGGAGAGTTAGAGAAGTTCCAGGTCACACAGCTGGTTAGTGATAGAGCCTGAGTGACCCAGAGTAGTCCTGGGAAACCAGCTAGTTTATGTCTCCTGTTTGCTCATCAAACTTCTTGGGGGCAGTAACATCCAGGGTCCTAACAATACTACATGTAATGCATCAACCAACTCAGCTCTGTCTTAGAAATAGTTACACAATTCAAGTCTTTTCACCATATACACTGCCAACCAACCTGGGCCCAGTCCTGTATCCTTCTGTCTGGATTAAAGGAGAAGCATCCTAATCATCCCCTGCTTCCATCCCTGCCTCTGTGCAGTCTCCCCTGCACCCATATGACAGAAGATCTTGTTAAAACAAAGACCCAGCCTGTCATCCTTATGCTCAGGACCCCTTCCATGGATCCGGAACCCTTTAAATTCAGTTCCAGGTCTTTGCTGTGGCCTGGAGGGCCTATCCCTCCAGCTCCAGCCCCCTTCTCTGGCCCTTCCCTGGCTTTCTCCAGCTCAAGCCATTACCCTCCTGGCTATTCCCAGAGTAGTTGGGGGAGGCAGGCTCCCCTGCTTGGGGCTTTGCAGTCACTGCCTGATCTGCCTGGAAGGCTCTTCCCCAGGTGTCCTCGTGGCTCCCTCTGCTTAACTGTCACCATATTCCAGAGGCCTTCCTCCAATACCAGGTAGAAAAGGGAACCCTCCATGACTCAGCTTCATTTCTCTCCAGAGAAATTGATCACCTCCTGTACATTAGATGTTTGTATGTTCACTGTCTGCTTCTTCCATGCAACAAAAGCTCTGAGAGAACATTCGTAGTCCCTAGAATGAACGTTGGCACAGGCTAGGCCTTTGGTATAAACTGACTGATTGAGTGAATGAATCCATAGTTCTCACAGTGGAGCAACTCCCAACAATTTAGTACCAGCTCTAGGCTACAGGATACTGAAAAGTGGAACCCACAATGTTTCAGGACAATGCTGACCCTACCTGTAGAGCTGTGTTTCTCAGATCCTCAGATTAAGTGTCCTGTGGGCAAATACATTCAGGAAGCACTGCCTTAAGTGAACCAAAGCAAATTTATCTACTGCAGAACTTCTCAGTGCTTGTAATGCTCTGATGTGTATTGACAAGTGAAGAATAGTAAATGAACCAGTGCCAAAGTGCTTTGGCCATGGAATCCTTTCAACATCAGCCACTATATTCCAGTGACCCCCTGCTGAATGTTATGCTTTTTCTGGCATCTTGATAATTAGAGTACTAAGGAGGCTACTTGTTTTTAAGGTATTTTTTGTTTGTTTTCAATAAGAACTTAATCAGGTTCAGTTCCAGGAATAGTAATCATCCTACAACCCTTGGAAAGGCTTCTAAGAAAGGCTTGACCTGAGATGGTGTGGTTCACGGTGTGCGCCGGGCTGCCCGAGACACAGTGTGTACCAGACAACATTCCATTGCAGAGCTTTCCCACCTCAGCTCTGCATCCCAAGACCTCATTTCTCACAACTGGGGACTTCCAGCTTCCCAGCATGGCCCTGCCCCTTTGATCCCCAGGCCACCATCAGGACCCCCTTCCTGCGTCTTGAGTCTCGGAGCTCTAAAATCTGCTGCACCTACCCACTAATCACTAATAACTGATCAAAATCCTTCTTCTCACGGATCATGTCAGTGCTTTCCAAGCATGCTTCAGTGCCTTAACAGAAAAGATTGCACAGTGTGACTTCTTTAAGCACAATAGTAGGGCCAGTGGGAGAAATACTTGGAGGCAAAACGGTATTTTCACATTCTTCCAGAATAACCTGGTGTTTGAGTGCTTACTGTCCAGTTAGTGTCTGTGCTAAGCCTTTATTCTCACATTGTGTCTAATTCCTGCAAGAACCCTCTGTAAAAATTATCATATCTATTTTTTAAACATTTTATTTATTTATTTGAGAGAGAGAGCGCGCATGAGAGGAGGAAGGGCAGAGAGAGAGGAAAAAGCAGACTCCCCACTGAACAGAGAGCCCAATGAGGGGATCCCAAGATCATGACCTGAGCCAAAGGCAGCCACTTAATCCACTGAGCCACCAGGCACCCCTATTATATCTATTTTTAAAAGAAAAGTACTGAAGAACAGAGAGGACTTGCTTAAGGTCACATTATCAGTATGGAATGATGAACTCATAACCGCTTTGTCCCAAATCCCATATTCTCTTGGGAAGACATTTGGAACTTCCACAGGAATCCCACCAGTAGGAGAGAGAGCTTGCTGCAAACCAGGCCCTGCATGAGGCACTCTGGTCAATCTGTTGGGCACTGGAATTCGTCAAAAAGTAAACATTTGTAATTAGTGAGTAAAGGTAGCACCTTCTTGACATAATTATTCCCATTATACATATGAGAAAACTGAGACTAGGAACAGTTAAGAAACTGTCTCTAGGCACATGGCAACATCCTCACCACCTCACGGAGGGGGGCCTTTGGGAAATATGTGGTGCATATTTGTTGAATTAAAAATAATGGATGGGGGCGCCTGGATGGCACAGCGGTTAAGCGTCTGCCTTTGGCTCAGGGCGTGATCCCAGCGTTATGGGATCGAGCCCCACATCGGGCTCCTCTGCTATGAGCCTGCTTCTTCCTCTTCCACTCCCCCTGCTTGTGTTCCCTCTCTCGCGGGCTGTCTCTATCTCTGTTGAATAAATAAATAAAATCTTTAAAAAAAATAATGATGGATGGATAAATATATGTAAGACTAGTTCCAAATTCTGGTCTCTAAATGTGTGAAGCTTTACCTGCTTGATGATAAAAAACCCAAATTAAGAAGAAACGGTTCCTCAAAAAAATTAAACATAGAACTACATATGATGGATGAGGGCACATGGGTGGCTTAGTCGATTAAGCATCCCAACACTTGATTTTGGATCAGGTCATGACCTCAGGGTCATGGGATCAAGCCCCATGTCTGACTCTGTGCTCAGTGGGGAATCTGCTTGAGATTCTCTCCCTCTGCCCCCCCTTCTCTCTCTCTCTCTCTCAAATAAATAAATAAATATTTTAAAAAAGGACTACATATGATCAAGCAATTCCACTTCTGGGTATACATCAAAAGGAAATGAGATCACTATCTCAAAGAAATATCTGCACCCATATTTTTATTATTTGCAGTAGCCAAGAAATGGAAACAACCTAAGTCAACCTGAGCGTCCACCAGTGGATGAATGGATAAAGAAAATGTGATGTACACACACATATACACACACAATGAAATATTATTTAGCCAAAGAAGGAAATTCTGCCATTTACAAAAATGTAGATGGACCTTAAGTGCATTATGCTAAATGAAACGTCAGAGAAACAAATACTGTCTGCTCGCCCTGATCTGTGAAATCTCAACAAACTGAACTCATAGATACAGAAAACAAACTGGTAGTTGCCAGAGGTGGGGGCTGGAGAGTGAGCAAAATGGTTGAAGGTAGTCAGAAGGTACAAACTTCCAGTTATAAGATAAATAAGTCCAGGGATGTAGTATACAGCATGGTGACTAGAGTTAACAGTACTGTGTTGTATATTTGAAAGTTGCTAAGAGAATAGATCTTAAAAGTTCTTGTCACAAGAAAAAAAAATTGTAACTATGTGTAGTGATGGATGTTAACTAAACGTACTAAGGCAATCATTTCCAATATATACATACATCAAATAATTATGTTGTATAATTGGACTAATACAGTGTTTTATATCAATTATATCTCCATTAAACTGAGGGGAACATTTAATGGGGACAACAGAAGATCTTCATAAGTAAAGCCTTAATGTTCTTAACGAATGATCATGTAATTATCCTATTCTTTTTTTTTTTAAGATTTTCTTTTCTTTTCTTTTCTTTCTTTTTTTTTATGCTGGGCTCAATCCCAGAACCCTGGGATCAGGCCCTGAGCAGAAGGCAGATGCTTAACCCAGGGACCCCTTAAGATTTTATTTTCTTATTTGACAGAGAGAGAGAGCACAAGCAGGGGGAGCAGCAGAGGGAGAAGCAGGCCTCCCTCTGAGTGGGGAGCCTGATACGGGGCTTGATTCCAGGACTCTGGGATCATGACCTGAGCCAAAGGCACATGCTTAACCAACTGAGCCACCCAGGTGCCCCTTAATTATCTTATTCTTATGCACTTTTCTATTTTCCTCCTGTCTTTGGGTATAAGAATATTTCTCATCGTTCCTGTTTCCTGCTCTGTCATATGCATGATATTTTCAGTTATCAGGTAATTTTGTAAAAGATTATCAAATCACATCTCAGGAAATTAGCAAAAACAAAACCTATGAAAAGAATGTGTAGAGGAATGTTCTACTTAGCCAGATCTTTAATAAGTGAAACATAATCAATAATATAAGTATTATAACTCTTATGGTCAAATTGCTACAAATAGAACACTAGACTTAAAGTTATATATGCCAGAAGGCCCTTTATTTCAAATCTGGTATTCTGATACTTTTGAGCATTGTTATTAAGTGAATATTCTGAAAAGAGTGGGTGTAATGGCACAGAAGAAATGGGAGAGATACAGAGTTTACGTTTGAACAATGTGAAGGTTAAGGGCACCAATCCCCCTCCATGCAGTGAAAAATCTGCATATAACTTGTGACTTCCCAAAAACTTAACCTCTAATAGCCTACTGTTGCCCGGAAGTCTTACTGATAACATAAACAGTCAATTAACATGTATTTTATATGTTATAAGTAATATATATTATATTCTCACAATAAAGTAAGCTATTAAGAAAATCATAAGGAGGAGAAAATACATTTACAGTACTGTACCGTATTTACCAGAACAAATCTGGGTTTAAGTGGACTCACGTAGCTCATACCCGTGTTGTTCAAGGGTCAGCTGTACATCAGGGTTTAAAGCAGTTCTCCACCTGCTCTTTTCTTGCCGGTTTGCTGCTGTGTAGCCCATCTTTTCTGGAAACACGATTCTGTTAAAAAATGAACAAACAAGTTAAACAGCAAAAGAAAATGAAATTCTACTGTCAGGAACCACTACAGGCAATTGGGGGTTGTTTGCACCTTGGGAACCAATGATGAACTGTTCTTCTGGCCATGGTTGCTTGTCCATTTTGTAAGTCATCTGCTTCCTGATGTCCATGAGTGGCCCAGTTCTCCTCTGTCTAGATGCAAATACCACCTGGATTCCAGAACAGACTAAGCTCTTGACTGTGAATGTGCTGGAAAGATCTGTCCTGTTCCACCCAGAACCAGGACATTTGATATACAATGGCATGACTGAAACTGTGCTTCTCATGAAGTTATCAGACACCACCCATGTATTTAAACTTTATCACCTATCTTAGCAATTTTGCTGATGGCCAATGGCCAATGTTCAGTGAAGATCCACCAGCCCAAACAGTCATCCTGCTCTCTCTGCTTCTCACTACCTAGTCAGTTCCAAGCTCCTTTAACCCCTAGTAAACACCAGCGCCTCTCCAGCTATCAGAGCAAATCCCAGGGTAAGGCTTGCCCCTCCCCAGGAAGCTCTATACTTAAAAATACATGAGCTAGGGGGCGCCTGGGTGGCACAGCGGTTAAGCGTCTGCCTTCGGCTCAGGGCGTGATCCCGGTGTTGTGGGATCGAGCCCCACATCAGGCTCCTCTGCTATGAGCCTGCTTCTTCCTCTCCCACTCCCCCTGCTTGTGTTCCCTCTCTCGCTGGCTGTCTCTATCTCTATCAAATAAATAAATAAAATCTTTAAAAATAAATAAATAAAATAAAAATACATGAGCTAGAAGTTGCTTAGCCCAAAGTCTGGCCCAAGGTGAGCCCTCAATGAGTAGGAGCTAGTATTAAGCCCTCTCTAACAATTTCTTGCCCTTGAGTAAATAACATTAATAACAGTATGAAACCCTTGTCTGACTTTTTGTTAAAACTGGTTGTGGACAAAAGTTTAAAATATATAAAATTGGCACCCCAGGCACCCCAATTTTAAGCATCTGCCTTCAACTCAGGGTGTGATCCCAGGGTCCTGGGATCAAGCCCCACATCAGGCTCCTCCACTGGAAGCCTGCTTCTTCCTCTCCCACTCGTCCTGCCTATGTCCCCTCTCTCGCTGGCTCTCGCTTTCTCCATCAATAAATAAATAAAATCTTTAAAAATATATATATACAATTATTAAAAGAATTCAAGCCATGCATAAAGCATCACCAAAGATTTCCTACACATAAATGATGCTTCTTACAGGAAATTAAACTGTGATCTGACCACGTGTACCATGTATCACTGCTGTGACCTTAGAGCCTGAAAAACTGCCTGGCACATACTGGGTGTTCAATAAATATTTGTCAAATGAATGTTCTCTTGATCACTCCACATGTAAAACATCTAAAATTGTTACAACAGGATTAGCGAGTCTGGTGGCCTGACATTGGTTCTAATACTGACAAGATTGTAGCATATGGCAAGCTATTCCACACAGTTTATTAAAGGGGTGCACTTTTCTGTAGGAAGTAACAAACTGATCCAAACCCAGAATTTACATTAGCCTTATAGAGTCACTGCAGAGGATTTAGAGACTGAAGATCTCTTTTGCTCTGTTGTTTCCATGGTATTTCCAGTTATTGGGGATTTGTATCAAATCACATTTGGGTGTGCTTACAGTTTTCTTTTTTCTTTACAGCAGCATTCCTGAGTTTCCTGTCATCACCCTCACTGTACAAATCAGGAAATGGAGGCTCAGAAAGATTAAGCATTTTGCCAAATGTTATGTTGTTTTTAAGTGCAAAATGGGTTCAAGCCCAGGTCTGTCTGGTCTAGAGTACATTGTTTTCCTGAGACTGACTGTTTCACCATTACCTGTAACCATCCTGAGAGATGATCACTCCACATATAACAAACACGGGCCAGTCATGGCGTCTACTCTAATGTACATGAAATAGAATGTCAACTGAGATGTGCCATATTTAATAATTATCTGTGGGTCTGCTCAGTATCCATTTCTCATGCTGTCTTTCTAGGTTTTGTTCTAACCACTCCTAATGAGTCCCTGCAACTCTGGAAAGCCAAATCTATCCCCAGATCCAGGTGTGGACCCTGATGAGTCTAATCCAGCATGAGTAGGTTCATTTATCTTGTTGGTGATAGTGTTAGAGTGGGCAGTTAGTTAGCTTCTAACAAGACACCTGGAGGCCAGCAAAGAGGAAGTCCTTGCCAAGTATTGAGAAAGTCAGGCCTGTTCTTGCAACACTCTAGTAGAAACTGGATCAAACCAGACAGACCAAAGATGGTGGGTGCCATGACAGGAAACCCCTGACCAAATAAGAAAGAAAAAGCATGAAACCCTGCTTCTAAGAAATCCCCACATCAAGTTATGAATATAAGAACTATTGATAAGAAATAGGAACCTGAACCCCGAGGAGACAGCTCTCTCGCTCTCTCTCTCTCTCTGTCTCTCTCAAGGTTGTCTGCTCTGACATTTCACTTTAGTAAACTTTCCCACCTGTGTCCCTCATTGACCGTATTGTGTCTGTCCTTGAATTCTTTCTCATGATGAGACCAAGAGTCTTTGGTGACATCTTTGGGACAGGCTGGGTTGAAACCCCAGGACCTCAGGTCTCATCAGTTAACCTGGCAACAGGTTCAGGACCAGGGTTATAATGCAGTTGGGGCTAATCAGACCTGAGTAGAGACTTCCAAGAAGGATCATATCAATTCTCACAAAGGTTTCAGGAGGTAACTCTATTGGACACAAGTGGAAGCATGGAGTCTTAGCAAACCATCTACATAAAATCCTGGGAGTCACAGGTAGAGAGACACTTGGGACAGCAGAGTCAAGGATCAGGAAGAGCTTGTCCCCTTGCCATAGGGGCCAAGGGCAGGCCACCTAAAATGGGTCACCTTGGCATGAAGATATTTTGACTTATGAGCCCAATGTTTCTACTGTGTGACTCTGCTACCTAAGATTATCCTGAGTTAAAAGCAATCAACACCCAGAAGATTCAGGAAAAAGTTCTTTTATTTCCCCCTCAACTGCCTAAATTTACATTGGAAAGGAGAGGTGTACCAGGCAGAGAGCTATTAATAGAGATTCTTTGTTACCTGAGAAATGTACCTGCATAACAGAGCAAACTTTGTTTTCTAAACATCTCTTCTCACCTTCCTGCTAATGGACTTCCTCTCCTTTGTATTCTCAGACCCCTACATCTCTCCCAAATTCAGGATGTTATATAAGCCTCATGTTGCCTGACTGTATTTGGAATTTCAGATCTGTACGGAGTCCCCAAGTGAAATTAATCTGCTAATCTGTCTCATGTAAATTTAATTCTTAGTCCAGCTAGAAGAACCTTGGACAGAGATAAATTTCTTCCTCCCCAACAAGCCAAAGGGTAAATCATTTCCTGAATGCTCCCTGTCTCTAAAATTCCAATTGCATGAGCCAATGAATAAACTTTATGTTTAAGCCACTTTGAGTTGGGTTCTGTGACTTCAAACAAATAATCTAAACCTTGCAATGAATATTAATGAAATAATTACAATTTGAAGATTACTGTACTGTCCTGGAAAAGAAACACCAAGTAAATATAAGACATAGCTCTACTTTAAGAGCATTAAATTTTTCCCAGAAGCAGAATACTTTATGTATAAACAAATGTTAACCTATTAGGTAAATTTCAAAATTGGAATAGTTGAAACTCTATTTGAAAAAGCAGGCTCACTTGTCTTGTTTTCTTAAAATTTGGGGTTTTCATGTATAGAAATGGGAAATTTTTGTGACTGTTAGCATATCACCCTGTGCCTCTGAAATTCCAGCTGGATATGCTGGTAAAGCTGCTTAACGTGGGAACTAACAGTCTTGACCCCCATGTCCTGACCCTTCACTGATCAGCTGGCCTTAAGATTTCCTCATCTGAATGGGATGGCCAGAAACACCTGTGCAATCCTCCTGAAGGGTTGAGTCAAAGGTCAAAAGATGGAATGTCTCTGAAAGGGTCTGTAACTGAAAGGGTTTTAGAAATGCCCAGCCTTGCACTGTGGCATTCTCAGCAATACTTCCCAAATCCAAATTTCTACCACATTTTGTGTTCAGCCTTTATTTCTCTTTGGAGCAAAGATGTGAAGCTCAGAGAGGCTCAAAGACTAGTTCATCTTAAGACAGAGCCCCTGATCCAACTGCCAGAAAACAGCAGCCCATCAAGTAGCTGGCAGCGACAAAGCCAATATCAGCCTTGTGTTCTGTTTCCTTTCTCTCTCTCATCTCACTATTAATGCAACTCCTGATGCAAAACAAATAAATGGCAAGGACTTGAGGTTTTCACACAGAATGAGGCACAAGCTGAAGCCTTAAGAAACTACATGTTTTAATTTCTGTGCTTCTACTGGTCCATCCTCATTCTGACAGAATAAGCCACAATACAGAACAAACAGATGTTGAGTGACTTCCTGAGGAAAAGAGAGTAGATTAAATGACCGAACTTAAAGCTTCTGATACTGAAAAACTACCAAATAATGTTTAATGTTTCAAATACTGCACCCTGGGCTCTTCACGGTGTAGTGTGACTCCTTGGTGCCCTTAAGCCAAGGGTCCTCTGCTGCTTTCAGACCCAACCCCCTAAGCATGT
Organism: Ailuropoda melanoleuca; assembly: GCF_002007445.2. Taxonomy (NCBI): domain Eukaryota; kingdom Metazoa; phylum Chordata; class Mammalia; order Carnivora; family Ursidae; genus Ailuropoda; species Ailuropoda melanoleuca. The sequence continues at coordinate 5,324,477 of NW_023179820.1, forward strand.
TCCAGGAAATGTGCACCACCCAGGGGGCTTAGGAGTGGGCCAGCTGCCAGGACTGCCGCTTCAATGTCACTGGTTCTTCCAAGTCTTTTGCTTGAACACTGATGTGACAACTATAGAGGGAAATTCTCCTGAACAAACATGGGCAAAGACTTGTAGTGAGGCCTCTTGAAAGGTTAAATTTTTGGTCAGGAACAATATACTCATCCCTGTCAAGAAGGGGAAAAAAAACACATTTTGCAATAGAAAAATGGTCAGCTTTACCCAAATGAAATCTCGGGTTTTTCTTAGAGACATCAGAGGGGATAGGAGTTGGCCTTTGTACCTGGGAAGCACTGATCTTCCCTGCAATTAAGTTGCATTTGATTTTATGTTGCCTTATTTTTTGAGTATTCAAGTGGTATAGTTCTTGTTCTTCTAAAGGTAACTTAACTAAACACATGACCATGGGAACATTGAATTGGCATTTCACAGATACATTTTTTTCTGAGAATAATAATAATAAACCCTGACATTGGTATAGCTTTTACAATTTGCATTCTCTTATTTGATCTTATTTGGTACTTACGCCAACTCTGTGAGAAGAACTAAAACTTAGAAAGGACATATTTTCTTAGAGTAGAAACTTACCTGACTCAATACATCAAAAAAAAGCAAAAAAACAAAAACCAAAAAAAAACAAAAAAACCAAAACCTTTAAAAACTATCCTTAAATTTCCTGTCCCAAATTTGAAAATAGATTCAGTTAAAAGTTCCCCTAACCCATTTTAGAGGAAACCTGAGGACCTGGTAATTTCAGATCACCCGCACGCCCAGAGGTAGCTCTAAAACACTCCTTGACTTCAAAGTCCTATTCTTCCCACTGCCTGCCCTGCAGATATCTGTCTACAGACTTAGGAAAAAAAAAAAACACTGCTTGCACCCCAGGTTCTTGGTCATGTTTCCCATCAGGGTGGGGAATGGCATTGGCAGGTGACTTGCATTTTTGCTTTTTTTATATCATTTGAATATCTTAAAACTAGAATATATTTATGAATTACTTGCTTTTAAAAAAATAGTAACAGTTAAATAATCTCTGAGAACTGTAAAATACTAAGTAGCCATGAGGTGTTTTTGTTCATTTTATTATGTGTGCATGTTATCACGTTTTTCACATACTCTCTATGTAGGACTTTATGTGGTTCATGTAGTAGCTGTGCCATAAACTCTACACCCAAGAAACAAAAGGAGAGAAAGAGGCCAACTATTCATTCAGTCAGTAATTGAATAATTCAACTCAAGGATTAACAACCACTTTGTACACTAATTGTTGAGGTAGCCAAGCTCATCTCTCTCTCCTCCTTTGCTGTCCTGTTTGGATCCCATAACTGATGGCCAAAACCATTGACTCACAAACACCCTCAATTTCTCCATATCCTTGACTTCCCCCTCCATACTGACCCAATGCTAATGAATAAATTCAGAAAATCATGCAGAATACCGCCATTAAAATGTGTAGTCTTCAACTCAACAGGACAATCATCACCATCAGTGATTTTTCTTATCCCTGATCCTTTTTCTTTTCTTGAATAATTATTCCAAATCTTGACTATTTTCTTCAAAATGCCAGCAGGCTCTAACTTCTTCACTCTCAGAATATGAACTTGCCTATAATTTCATCAGCATAACAGAGGCAGTCACCCCCCCCTCCTTCTACCTCCCATCTTATCCATAGCCAAACCTGCTGTGAGGTACCTTCTTCATCTTCAGAGAAGGAAGGGATCCTCTTGCCAATGCTGGTTCCTCCTCTCCTGCTGATTTCCACCCACCTCTCTTCACTGGCTCAGCCTGGACCACACAGCACTCTGTCCTGTATCCACACCCTCTCCTCCAGCCTCTTCCCTTGGCCCACCACTATGTATATTTATCTCTCATCTTTATAAAGACTTCTCCTTGGACTACTACCAAACATATCTCTTCTCCCCACCTTCTTATCCAAACTCTCAAAAAAGCAGCTTCCCCCATTTTTCCTCTCCATCCTTTAACTCATGTCTTTTACTTCCCTAGCTCTACTGAAACTATATTCACATGTACATTCAATTAACTCCAATCAAAAAAATCAGAGAATGGGGCACCAGGTGGCTCAGTTGGTTAATCAGGTGACTCTTGATTTCAGCTCAGGTCATGATCTCAGGGCTGTGGGATAAAGCCCTGCGTTGGGCTCTGGGCTCAGCGGCGAGTCTGCTTGAGATTCTTTCCCCCTCTCTCCCCACCAAAGTAAATAAATAAATCTCTTTATTTTTTTATATATTTTTAAAGATTTTATTTATTTATTTGACAGAGAGAGACAGCTAGCAAGAGAGGGAACACAAGCAGGTGGGATAGGAGAGGAAGAAGCAGGCTCCTAGCAGAGGAGCCTGATGTGGGGCTCGATCCCAGAACACTGGGATCATGCCCTGAGCCGAAGGTAGATGCTTAACAACTGTGCCACCCAGGCGCCCCAAATAAATCTTTAAAAAAAAATTCAGATAACATTTTCAGTCCTAATCTTATTTCATGTGTCTGTCACACTGCTGATCAGTCCTTTTTCAAAGGGCTTCACCGCCTTCTTTTCTAAGACGATCCATCCTCTGTCTCACCCATCCTTCAGTCTCCTCATATGATAGCTATTGTAATTTTCTGTTTGCAGCCTTCTTGGGCAACCTGTACCTTTTTCTATGTGCCATTACTTACCCTGAGATTTCCAAGTATATGCTGATGGCTAAATCTAACTAATGACCCTAGACCGAAACACCAGACTCACGCTAATTACTGACTCTATCCATCTAGATATTCCCTAACATCACATGGTCAACCATTCTAACATGTCCAAAACTAAATTCAACCTTTACCTAAAGCACTGCTGGTGGAGCCACCATCATCTCCCATCCTTGAACTTAGAAACCTGAGAATAATCTCTGTCATTTCTCTCACTTTCTATATATGTCCAACCAGTCCTTATGTTTTGCCAATTTTCATTCCTAAATGTAAGCAAATTGTATTTTCTGCAACATTCCCTACCCAAAAGGCTATTCTACCGGGACACCTGGCCACTCTCACATCAAAAACTGAGTCTGTCTCTATACTCTGAGAGTGGGCAGCTGGAACTGCATTCACCCATGGGACATGGCAGGAGGAAAACAGGCCGTGACCACTGGCGTCTCTTGGAAGCCAGCCACCCTGTCTGACTACTGGAGACTGCCGTGCTGTGAAAAGCCCAGGCCATGCGAAGTAGGCCTAGGAGATGAGGCACCACAAACAGGGAGAGAGAAAATCAAAGGGCACAGAGGGACCAGAAACACAAGTGAAGAAGCCATCTTGGAATATGGTCTTCCAGCCCCAGCTGCCTTTGAACGTGACCTTTTCCCTACATTCTCACTAGGCCTTTCTGGAAAGCAATAGCTCCCAGGCCAATGGATATAAATTGTCTAGTGGTAACTGAGAGACTATCATGAAATTCAAGCCTACTTCTTATACTGTCTGTGTTTCCTGTACAGATAGCATGGGGTCATGAGCTCTGACCACAGCCTGGTCAGAGCCTGATCCTGCAAGATGCTCTAAGTGTGACCTTCCATATCCCCTGACCTCCAGGCTGGTGCAGCATGCCTCTTCTCTCACCATCTCACCTTGGGGGTGGTGATTGGAAAAGGAGCCTGCTCAGTGGCACGGTGGAGAATTGCTGAGCTGTGGAGAAGCCTAACTGGACTCTCCCAGCACATCCTCTGGACCCTGGGGGTGGCAGGAGAGGCAGCATTTGCTCCCCAGCTGCTGTTGGCCCAGCCCCTACATCTCAGCTTCCTGGACCATGTGGTGTCAGTGCACGCTTTGCCTGTCTATGAGGGAACATGGAGTCTCCCTGATGTGCATGGTGTTGTTTCCAGGGACTTGTTCCCCGTTTTTAGTATGCAGATGAACAACCTGAAGAGCTGTTCCTATGCAAATTTTGCAACCCCATCCCCAAAACCCCTTTTCTGGGACACAGCTGGGAACTTGCTTTGTAGCAAGCTTTACGGGGGATATTAACAAGAGTATATTGTGGCCCACACTTTAAGTTACATGTTTCTAATAAAATGTGTGTCATATCCGGGGTTTACAGTTAAACCCAATACATATGAAATAAAATACTCTGGTATACACTGAATACCCAGGGGTTTATGAATACTGATAAAGAAAGTGGTGTGGATGTGGGCAATGTGGGATTTATCTCAGGCCTGATAAAGGTAAGATTCAGGTGGAATGGTGCTCCTCAAAATGCAGGTGATCCAGAAGCATAAGCATTTCCTGGGAATTTGTTAGAAATGCATCTCTCCAGATCCCCCCAGCTCTACCAAGTCAGGACTCTGAGACTGGGCCCAGTAATGAAGTCTCAGCATCACTGAAATGGGGAGAAGTCAGAGACTGGGGAGCATTCAAGGAAAAGGTCTAAGGAAATGTCCAGAGATCATATGCCTCCAGAGTATAGTGGGTAATATATTAAAAGTAAAATGTGTTATAAACAACCATCTTAGTGATTATTCCTGCCATGTTAATCCATTATTTTGTATGGTGCTTACCTGTAAAGCAAAAGCCATTTTCTTGTCCTGATCACTGGCCGTCCATTGTACTCACAGTCAGACCACCGTAATGAAAAATGAGTCTGGATGAAACAGTTGCTCTTAATGGTTTCATATTTAAAACATAGCCATCTGAATAAATCATGTCTGGTATACAAAGACCACCATAAGAAGGTGTTATGTTTTACAGTGTTTGGTTAGTTTACATTTAGCATTCCATCTGTACCAATTAAATCATAAATTTGTCCAGATACTGGGGAAAAAAAAAAAGAGTGTGTTCTTTGAAAGTGGTAATAAGCCAACAGGTTTCAAAGCGGTAATGCTTAATAAACTATATGTGCGTCCAATATGTTACGTGTACAGAATGGTGTCTCATGATTAAAGGGGAGTTGTAGTTAGTAATAAAAAATATGAAAATGTGTTCATTGAATTGCAAAATAGAGGCGCATTAATCACAAAACACTTTATTTCAGAAAGTCATTTGCACTGTTTGAACTACCAATAAGAAATAATTTGAGTCAAGAATGTGACTTACAACTTCTCGTATTACAAACGTATGGAGCAATGTCATGAACTATAATTAATCTGTTTGTAAGAGTGAAAACAAGGAAGTACTGTGCCCAGATGAAAGGTCTTTTTCAGTTTGTTAGCTGGAGGAATACTGCTTTTTTTTTTAATATCTCATTTTGGTATTCATACCATAGAGTTTACTATTTGATAAAATCTATGTGTGTTCACCTTGTAATAATATTAAAAGCTAAGTTCAAGAATCATTTTGTAGATATGAAAAAAGGAAGGAAGTTAGTGCAGCAATGTTGTAGCTAACAGAGTAAAAGCAAATTTTGTAGTTAAGGACCCACAATCCTGTTCGGGATTTTACTTTACGTGTATATTCAGTAAATGGAATTTTGGAGAAAATGTTGAGCAGAGTTCTGGGAAGAAACTAAACAAGATTTCACCAACAAAGTTAAAAAGAACAGAATCTTGGGGTGTCTGAGTGACTCAGTTGATTAAGAGGCCAACTCTTGGTTTCAGCTCAGGTCATGATCTCATGGATCCTGGGATGGAGCCCCACAATAGGCTCCACGCTCAGTGGGGAGTCTGCTTGAGATACTCTCCCTCTTCCCCTCCCCCCCCACTCATGCGTGCACTCTCTATTTTTTTTTAACATTTTATTTATTTATTTTTATGAGAGAGAGAGAGAGATGAGCACAGGGAAGGGGCAGAGGGAGAAGCAGACTCTGTGCTCAGCAGGGAGTCCAACAACACAGGGCTCAATCCTAAGACTCCGGGATCATGACTGAGACGAAGGCAGACGTTTAACCGACTAAGCCACCCAGGCACTCTCTCTCTCTTTAAAATAAATAAATCTTTAAAAACAAATAGTTTCTTGTGTCATGATAACTACAATTATATTATCTTCTATTAAACTCTTTCATTGCTTTCAGACTAAACATCCTAGATGCCATCCTACATATAATATTTTCTTTAATTATAAACTTTAGTTTATTGCTCTTGTGTCAAAATTCTACAATTTGGCACAAGTTATTTTTTAAAAGCTTTGGCAATCTGTTGACGCTCAACGAGTAAGTGTTTGGAGTATATGTTTTTTGCCTAAATGATTATTAGCAGTTAACATGTATGTACTTTTTTGAAAAAATCAGACATTTTTTAACGTTTATCTTGTCTATAGCTGTTAAAAATACCTTTTCAAGCAAACCCATGAATATCAAGAGTGCTCTAGGGGCACCTGGGTGGCTCAGCCAGCAGAGCGTCTGTCTTCAGCTCAGGTCATGATCCCAGAGTCCTGCATCCGCGGGGAGCCTGCTTCTCCCTCTGCCTGCTTCTCCCCCTGCTTGTGCTCTCTCTCTCTCTATCAAATAAATAAATAAAATCTTTTTTTAAAAAGTACCCTAGAAAATGCTAACCTATACATCTGTGCATTCAAATAATTCCATAATTAAAATTATGTTTGTTTCCCAAAGAAATAGCACAATATAAGGCAGATAATAACCAGAAGACGAACCCAGGTTTTTCTGTTTAGCAATACTTGTTTTATATACTCGGCACGTTCTCTGAATTTATTCCATAGAGGCAGAAAGAAATGTTCCTGCAGCACTGGTGAAAGATACCAGCCTTTGTGATTTACTGATGTTAATGCCATTATTTTTCTTCATGCCTTTTTCTGCACGTGTAGTAAGTACTTCTGAGAAAGTCCACTAGGAGGAGCGCTTGCTACAACTGTAAAACAAAAGAGCTCTTTCGCGGTTTGCTGATTGAGACCTTTGGCGTCTGCCTTAAATCTTCCTGTGTATTTCAAATGGCAAACAAAATGCACACTTCACAGACATCAGATGCAAATATGAAAACATTCAAGTAAGAGTGTATTAAATCAAAGAAGCAAGGATGGTACTCTAGCCCAATGATCATGGAATGTGTATCCCCATTTAAATTAAGACATAAATACATACATCTGTAGATAATTAAATATGACTATTACCTACAAAATAATAATATATTTTAACAGGAACATATACTGCTGAGATTTTCTTAAAACTTCACAGAAATATTTCTATTTCAAAACATTCCATTTCTATTGGCCGATTCTTTAATTCCAGTGATCCCGTAATGTGTTCCTGTCAAATGCTTCAGCAGATTTCACACCCATATCATTTTCACTTGGATGACCTTGGTACATTGTATTGTGAATGCACTGACTCTCTCCATCCTTAAGAAAAAATGGTTTTTATATGAATTTTAATTAGGCGTTAAGAAAAATAAAATACACATGTATAAGCTCTCACATACAGCGTTTTAGCACCTATGCAAGATTTATTTTGAACTGTGTGTGTGTGTGTGTGTGTGTGCTGTAAGCTGTGTTTCTGTGTGTGTGTATTCGCACTATGGTGCTGGCTCACCGACATTAATGGGAAGATGGCTCGTATTACTATTTCCTCATTTGAGAATTAGCCATAGGCTTGGCTTCATTTGAAGGAAAGATTGCATTTAGTCATCTGTGGAAGGATGGATGAAAGAAGAGTAAGGAGGAAGAGAGAAGTCGAAGCTGCATTTTTAACCTTTCCTGGCGCTGTGTGCCTGACTTGCAGGCCTGGCGAAGGAGCCAGACCTCCATGCGTGAGGAGCAGATGGAACAGGCAGTAGTAAGACATTATAAACATTTTTGAAAATGATTCTACAAAGCCAAGTGGCCTGTGGAGTAGTGATAGGGGAGGGGAGATTGAGGGGAGAACAGCAACCTGACTTTGAGATTTTTCAGCAGGTGGCAAACACTACCAAATGATTCTGGTACTAAAACCGTGGAGCTGGGGGGAAGCCGGGTAGAGCAGTGCGCGGAGGAGCAGATGCTCCCCTCTTCCCTGTCCTGGTCGGCCTGTGCATCCTGGCAGCCACTTTCTATACTACACCCATTTGTTCCGCGCACATTCGAGGCCAATAGCTACAGTGGCGCTAACCTCGCCAAAGGCAGGACGGTCCATGAAAGTGCACAAGATGCTATGCAGACTGGTACTAAAATCCTCATTACCTGCGGGATAAAATCCAAACTCCTTAGCATGACATTCAGGGGTCCTCACATTCCAGTCTTGCACAACCTTCCAAGTTGGCCCCCAACCACTTCGTTTCCTGAAAGCCACACTCCACCGGAGCAATCATTGTTCGGTACTCACGTCAAGCTCTTCCCCTCCATGCAGTCTCTCGCCCTAAGATGCCCTTCCTGTGCACCTGTCCAGCTCCCCCAAGGCTCCTTGAAGAAGCCATATCCTGGGAAAGCATCTTCAACCCCCTCACTAGCTCAAATCACTCTCTTTTGTGCACCAACAGCACTTGATTATTTCTTCATTACTTCATTTAGGTCTCGAAGTTTCTCTTCCCTATTAGTGGGTCAGCTCTTGAAGGGAAGGCACTCAGCCTTGCTCACTGGTGTCTGGGCATCCTGGGCAGCACCCCTCCCTCACCACCCCTACCATCAAGCCTCCCCGGCCGCAAAGGCTGCCCTTTCACCTTGCAGATACTCTCTCCCAGGCAGGGAGCCAAAATGGGCTGGGTGAGGAAGCTGCTTTTTCTCTTACTCCTCTTTCTCCAGGGTTTCCTTGTTCTTCCCCAAGATTTTTTTGATGTTCTCCATGATCTCCTTATTGCTCTTGGTCTCCCCATCCAATGAGGACCTGCTCCCCAGAATCCAGATAGAACCACAGGAAGAGGGACGGCAAAAATGACAGCATAGGAACATCCGAAGGCCATCCCTCCCCAAAGACACTGAAAAACTTGACAAAAACGTCAGAATCAACCTTATCAGAACTCCAGAAAATAGCCAAAGGTTTACAGCAGCCAAGTGAACAAGTAACCAGTGTTGGAGTTGTCACAGGGTAGGAGATCTTTGTGGCCTGACCCTAGCCTCCTTTCCCCTGGCTTGGTGGAAATATTGAAGATGGGGGCCTAAGTTCCTGGTATGGGTTCATGGTTCTGAAGGGAGCTGAGTGGACCTTGTCCCCAAGGAACCTGTGTTTGTCTGCCTTGACCTGACTGTGGTTTCCCCAAAGGAATCCTGCGAGGGCTTCCCTGTGTGTGCTGACCTGGAACCCTACTTCGTTCTTAAAAATAATAAAAGCCAGGGCACCTGGGTGGCTCAGTCGTTAACCGTCTGCCTTTGGCTCAGGGCGTGAGCCCAGCGTTCTGGGATTGAGCCCCACATCAGGCTCCTCTGCTGGGAGCCTGCTTCTTCCTCTACCACTCCTCCTGCTTGTGTTCCCTCTCTTGCTGGCTGTCTCTCTCTCTGTCAAATAAATAAATAAAATATTTTTTAAAAATGATAATAAAAGCCATATGAACAAACCACTGTTTCCTGTGTGTATGTATGTGGTGGGGGGAGGGGAACACTTGGGGCAAAAAACAGAGATTCCCAAAGCTTGAGAGGGAGGTCAGGGAGGAATATTTTGGGGAGGAATAGGGGCTTTGAAAAACTACCACTTGTCAGGGGAAAGCCAGAAAGAGCATGCTCAGAACAGGACACGTGCTAAGAACAAATCAGAAAAGACTCCAGACTCTCACTTCCGGCTCGTCTTCAGGCTCAGAGTGAGCAGGAAGTGCAGGCTCTGGAAAAGTTGTAAATAGTCTAAGCATTGAAGGAGGGTCTCCAGTATGGGCAGGGTTTTCAGAAATACCTCCACCAGGTACTGTGGCAACTCACAAAGTCTCATGCCATGGCGATGTGGCAGGAGATGTACATCCACAACTTATTCTCTTAATCTGGTTCGAGAAAAATAATCATCACAGTACCTGAAGACACAACAACCTCAGTATTTTGCAGCTGATGTATATTGTCTTCTGGAGACTGTCACATAGTCAGGGTATATTATATACACGTGTCATACAAATTGGATATTTTCTTTAAAGAGTTTAAGTGTAGCAAGATGATATGCTCATTTTACAGCCCTTAGAATTTTGCAACAAGGCAATAACAGTGTTTTTCCAACCTAAGATGTGTTTTCTAAAACTAGAAAAAAATGAATGCAAACAAGATGCAAATTTTATTCAGAAAGTTGGTAATGTTTCAATATGCAATTTGGAAGGAAGATTTGGAGCACTACTTTAAAACAAATGAAAACATACAGGCTCCTGACTTGGATATCACAAAGAGTACCTTATTTTGTCATCTCTATATAGAGGAATGGCAAATAAAAATTATAGCATATGATATGATATCAATGAAGAACAGCAATAAAATCAATAGAAATTATACTGCTATTAAGAGAAAATTTTTTAAATTTTCAGGTGAGACCAAAAGCAGCAACTCATTAAGAGAGAGAAATAATTTCAAACAGAAATAATGAATCGGTTCCTTCCTTGTCTGTGTACTGGCGTGAGTCATAAGAACATGAAAAAGAAGGAAGTGCCTTGCTGATTAGACATAAAACACCAACATTCATGAAAATAACTGTGGTAGGCAGAATAATGGGTCACTCAGAGATAGATGCCCATGCACTAATCCCTGGAACCTGGAAATCTGTTAGGTCTCATTGCAAAAGGGAAATCAAGGCTGCAGATAGAATTAAGGTTGCTGCTCAGGTGACCTTGAGATGGGGTAGGGTATCCTGGATCACCCAAGTGGGCCCAGTGTAATCAAAGGGTCCTTAAATTGGGAAAAGGCAGCAGAGATTGAAAGATGCTATGTTGCTGGCTTTGAAGAAGGTAGCCTCTAGAAGCTGGAAAAGTCAAGACAACAAATTGTCCCCTAGACCTCCAGAAGTGACGATGTTCTATTGATGCCAGATTTAGCCCACTGAGATCCATTCTGGACTTCTGACAACCAAAATTGTGAGAGAATAAATTTATGCCGCTCTAAGCCACTGAATCTGTGGTAACCTGATATGGTAGCAACAAGAAACTAATACAATAACAGAAAACTTGGAATACTGCAACAAGGAAATCCGCAACCAAGTGGCTTGGGTATCAGTAATTCTAATAGAATTTAAGATTAGTCACTGCACAGAAAAACTTGAAATGCCCTGAAATCTTACAGCTCATACATGAAAGAGCATCGATAGAGCTTTTCCCCAATTTGATAACAATCCTATAACTCCACATGACATTACCAGTTGTGAAGTTGAAAGAAATTTCTTAAGTTATTAATAATAAAAAAATCTAAGTAAAACTTAATTGTCTTCCTAATTTTGGTATAGAAAATCATACTACAGAATAATTGTTATACGAAGAGGCAGTTATGAGAAATGCAGGCAAAAGTGCAGAAAAGAATAACTATTAAACAGATGATTTAGGTAATTAATTAATAAAAATATGGTGTTATTAGATTTTCTGATAATTGTGATATTATTCAGCTTTTTAAATATTTGGATTTGCTTTCATTTTCTCATTCTGAATAAATATGTGATCTTTAACCTAATTTTAGATTTATAATTATGTAATTTTTTCAAAATTGTATAAACTTCAGGCTTCAGCAAACCCAGATTCTCCCTGGAGACCAATATCTCTGCTAAACTGCCCCCACAGACTTCCCTGACCTTTTCTTACCGGCGTCAGCATATGCACTGGAACATGAGGAAACAGAAACGACCAGCCTCATTTGCCCTGCTTGCTTAACTCAGAAGCAGGGCTTGGATTTGAACCAGTGCTAACTGCAAAGCCTGCCTGTGACAGGACCGGATTCCTCAAAGCGTGGTCAGGGACCCGCTGCTACAGAGCCCTGGCAATGTGTTAGACCTCTGAATTGGAACTTCTGGGCTGGAGCCCCCGCAGTCCCTTTTAACAAGCTCTCCGGGCAATTCTGATGAGGCTAAGCTTTGAGAACTGCTGCCATAAAATGCACTAAAACCTCTGGTCTGGAAGGTCAACAACTACCACACCAACCTTTATCACATTAGCCCTTTGCCTTCGCACGTGTCATGATTTCCCCTGAGCAGTAACCTAGGGGACCGTTAGACAATGGCTCTCGAGAAATTTAATTCTTCTGTCGGTGGAATCATACCTGTTTGTTTGCTGAGACTAAAGAAATGTTAAGGAATAACGTTCTGTTCCAAACTTTAACTACAATATTCTGTGTAGGATAAACCCAGTTTGGGGACCGCTCATACCAGAACTTCTCCAAGCTTTTCAAGAGCAACTCTGGCAGTAAGGCGACATCTTGTGGCCAAATGTGGACACTGCATGATAATAACGGACAAAATTGGGGTGGGGTGTGTTTTGTTGTTTTGTTTTGTTTTGTTCTGTTGTTGTTTTATTTTTCCTCCAACCTGTCACAGGCTAACATACTTTTGTAAAAGACCATGAAGTTTTAGAAAAATAAAGTGAAAAAATTATACAAAATGCACAAAACAATATTTTGTTTTTAGATTCCAACTGCTATAGATTTCTCAAGGCTTCCTCTCACCTCTGTTCTCATCGTGGGCAGCAAAGCACTTACAGACCTACATGGATCCTCAGTTTGATTAGCACTGCACTGATTAATGGGCAGTTGTACTCTTAATATCCTTTATTTTTGTAAAAAGGGTTTCCTTTGTTAGACTGTCAAAAGACCAAAAATTCATGTTTAAAATGCAAACATAGATTCTGGGTTGGTTCTGAATTGACCACCGCGGAGATTGAGAGATGTCTTTCACCCAATCACAATGCACTCATAAAATTTCTGATATTTATTTAAAATTTTTGTTTGCTGTTTCTGTTTTATTTTGTCCTATTTCATTTTCCTCTCATAATGAGAAAGATTTCATGTTCCTAAAACAATTTGTTGCTGAGTTAGCTCAAAATATTAAAAAAAAAAAAACCCTCTCTACATCTGCTTTTTTCTTTTCACTATTTACTTTGCATTTGACATTTCAGTACCCTTTACACAATATCACCACAACAATTAAGTGATGGGGTGTTAAAAACTCAATACAATGGCTAAAAGAAAAATAGCTGGCCGGTAAGAGACAAACCAACCAGAAAGTAGAATTCAGTCAACCTGAAAGGCTGATATAAACATGAATTTGCATTATGAAATGTGAAAATGGTGTCCCAAAGAATGAAAAAATTAAAACTTGAAATAACGATCAACCATTAAGCAGTTGCCTAAAAATGTACTTGAAAAAATTAACAGAAATAAGTTGTAAGTAAACATAAGTGGTGATTATTTAAGCATAAAATTTATTGTGACTTTAATAAAAATGATTTTAAAATAAATTTTTCCTATCATCTCTAAAACAAACATTTTTTTAAAGATATTATTTATTTGACAGACAGAGAAACAGCCAGTGAGAGAGGGAACACAGGCAGGGGGAGTGGGAGAGGAAGAAGCAGGCTCCCAGCAGAGGAGCCTGATGTGGGGCTCAATCCCAGGACTCTGGGATCATGCCCTGAGCCAAAGGCAGACGCTTAATGACTGAGCCACCCAGGCACCCCTAAAACAAACATTTCACACCAATTTTTTTAAGCTATTATTTTGAACAAGACAGAGCAGTGGGAGGAACCTATGCTTACCTTGTCCCTTGAACACAGGGAGATAAATATCAAATCATTCTAAACACCCAGGAAATCGATCTAAGGAGAAAACAAACTGCACCACCAGAGGGAGAAAAGAGGCTACATCTGGGAAGGTAGGAGTTGCAGAGATGTGATTTGGGAAGAAAAGAATTACAGGTGCTGTGGAGGGGAGGAAGCCCAGATCAGGGAGAGAGGAGAAAAAGAGAGGGAGAGAGAGTGAGAGAGAGTTAACAGAGCACAGAGGACTGCACAAGAAAAACTTCCCTAAAACCGTTGATGGGGAAAATGAGAAGGGCTGATTATTACAAGTTTTTACAAGCAGCAGAGCTCGAAGACTAAAGTTTTAGAAGTCTGAGCCATAGCCAGAGTGGACCGTGGTGGGCATAGCCATGATTCTGTGGAGAAGGAGGGCAGAGGTCTGGGAGCAGACAGCGTGGTCTGAGGATCCCTTGGGTCACTCCAAGAGAGACAGTTCCTCTTCTTGGAGTGCATTTGGGAGATGTGGTACTGCCTTTCAGGGGACAAAAGAAAGGCAGATGCCATCGAACTGCCCTGTTCATTAGCATATAAGCAGAGATGCTGGCTGAGGGCAGCTAACCTGGATGCTGACTTTTTGTGTGCTTTACCATAAACTTCAAGTCCCTTCACATTCATGCAACTGCTTTTCTGGGACAAACTGGCAGTAGCCACAGTACAGCAAGACCCTCCACCAGAGGATCAGCACAGGTCCACATGACACTGGGTCCCTAAAATTTGGAGTTTTGAAACCCAACCAGCGTGCCTGAGATAAAACACAGGAGAACTGCACTGCTGGGTGGGCAGATGGCTCAGACACAGACAGGGTGAAGGCAGGGATCTGAGGGATGCCTTGGACAAATGGGGGGAAATTGTTGGCTCTTCTGTGAGTGTCTCCTGAATAGCAGTGAGTGTGAACTCCCCACTTCTGGGACGAGAGAATGGGCTGATGCCATTTTTCCTCCCACCCATCAGCACTGAGGAACTTTAGTGAGCAGCACAATACCCAGAGGGGAGACTTGAGTTGCTTACACCAAGCCCCACACCCCTGAGCTCTACAGGTGCTTCCTAACTAGGGCAAGGGTGCCTGAGAGGCATCTCCCCCAGAAGACCAGCACAAACCCCACACGGCACCAAGTTTACTGACCAGAGGGCTGCAAACCTTAAGCTCTAGGGGAAATAGGATCTAGCCTGTTTTAACAAGCAGACTAAAACACACTGAGTTAAAACTTTCCACACACTGGACAAGATCCAAACATTCCCCACTTCAGGCAAGAGGAAACTCTATAGAGGACTGACCTGAGGGAAAGAACAGCCAGAACACAACACCAAAGTGCACACAGCATCCACCAGAAACATTTCATGAAGCACCAGGACCTGGCCAGTATAGGACATCTTAATATAGATACTACTCACAGGAGCAGAAAACATGACAGCTTTACTAACATGCAGAAGACAGAGACCTAGACAAAATGCAAAGATGGAGAAATTCACCCCAAAAGAAAGAACAAGAAGAAGTCACAGCCAGGGATTTAATCAGAAACAGATATAAGTAAGATGCTTAAACCAGAATTTAAAACAACAGTCATAAGTATTAGCTGGGCTTGAGAAAAGCATAGAAGACACTAGTGAGTCCCTTACCACAGAGGTAAAAGACCTAAAAACTAGTCAGGCCAATATAAAAAATGCTATAAATGAGATGCAAAACCAACTGGATGTAATGACCACAAGGATGAAAGAAGCAGAGGAATGAAAAACTTATATAGAATATAAAATTATGGAAAATAATGAAGCTGAAAAGAAGAGGGAAAGAAAAATATTGGATCACGAATGTAGACTTAGGGAACTCAGCAACTCCATAAAGCATAACATTCATAGCATAGGAATCCCAGAAGAAGAAAAGAAGGGAAAAAGGAGCAGGTTTATTTGAACAAATTATAGCTGAAAACTTCCCTAATCTGGGGAAGAAAATTGACATCCAAATCCAGGAGGCACAGAAATCAAAATCAACAAAAACAGGCCAACACCAAGACATATCATAGTAAAAATTGCAAAATATAGATATAAGGAAAGAATCCTGAAAGCAGCAAGGGGAAAAAAACCCTAGCTTACAAGGGAAGACAAATAAGGTTAGCAGCAGAGCTCTTCACAGAAACTTGGCAGGCCAGAAGAAAGTGGCATGATATATTCAATGTGCTGAATGGGAAAAATATGCAGCCAAGAATACTTTATCCAGCAAGGTTGTCATTCAGAATAGAGGGTGAGATAAAGAGTTTCCCAGACAAACAAAAACGAAAGTAGTTCATGACCACTAAATCATCCCTGCAAGAAATATTAAAGGGGACTCTTTAAGTAGGAAAGAAAGACCAAAAGCAATAAAGACTAGAAAGGAACAGAGAGGCGTGCCTGGGTGGCTCAGTCAGTTAAATGTCTGCCTTCAGCTCAGGTTGGATCCCAGGGTCCTGGGATCAAGTCCCACATTGGGCTCTCTGCTCAGCAGGGAGTCTGCTCCTCCATTACCCTCTGCCCCTCCCCTGGCTTGTACTCTCTTTCTCGCTCACTCTCTCACTCTCTCCCCCAAATAAATAAATAAATAAATAAATAAATAAATAAATAAAATCTTAAAAAAAAAAGAAAGAAAGAAAATGAAAGGAACAGAGAAAAATCTGTAGAAACACCGACTTTACAGGTAACATAGATCAATGGAACAGAACAGAAAACCCAGAAATGGACCCACAATTAAATGGTCAACTAATCTTTGACAAAGAAAGACTATCCGATGGAAAAAAGTCTCTTCAACAAATGGTGTTGGAAAACTGAACAGCTATGTGCAAAAGAATGAAACTGGACCACTTTCTTAAACCATGCACAAAAATAAATTCAAAATGGATGAAAAAACCTAAATTTGAGACAGGAAACCATCAAAATCTTAGAGGAAAACACAGGCAACAACCTCTTTGACCTTGGCCATAGCAACTTCTTACTAGACACGTCTCTAGAGGCTAGGGAAACAAAAGCAAAAATTAACTATTGGCGGGGCGCCTGGATGGCACAGCGGTTAAGCATCTGCCTTCGGCTCAGGGCGTGATCCCGGCGTTATGGGTTCGAGCCCCACGTCAGGCTCCTCCACTATGAGCCTGCTTCTTCCTCTCCCACTCCCCCTGCTTGTGTTCTCTCTCTAGTTGGCTGTCTCTATCTCTGTCAAATAAATAAATAAAATCTTTAAAAAAAATTAACTATTGGGACTTCATTAAGATAAAAAGCTTCTGCACAGCAAGGAAACCATCAACAGAACTAAAAGGCAGCCTATGGAATGGGAGAAGATATTTGCAAATGACGTATCAGGTAAAGGGCTAGTATCCAAAATCTATAAAGAACTTATCAAACTCAACACCCCCAAAAAACATATCATCCAGTTAAGAAATGGGAAGAAGACATGAGTAGATATTTTTCCAAAGAAAACATACATATGGCTAACAGACACATGAAAAGTTGTGCAACATCACTCATTATCAGGGAAATACAAATCAAAACCACGATGAGATACCACCTCACACAGGTCAGAATAGCTAAAATTAATAACAGAGGAAACAACAGATGTTGACAAGGATGTGGAGAAAGGGGAACCCTCTTACACTGTCAGTGGGAATCTAAACTTGTGCAGCCTGAGAAACAGTATGAATGTTGCTCAAAAAGTTAAAAATAGAGATACCCTATGACCCAGCAATTACACCACTAGGTATTTACCCAAAGGATACAAAAATACTGATTCAAAGGGGCATATGAATCCCGATGTTTATAGCAGCATTATCAACCATAGCCAAATTATGGAAATATGTCCATAGATTGATGAATGGATAAAGAAGATGTGATATATATATATATATATATATACACAATGTAATATTACTCAGCCATCAAGAAGAATGAAATCTTGCCATTTGCAACAATGTGGATGGAGCTAGAGTGTATTATGCTATGCAAAATAAGTCAGAGAAAGACAAATACCATGTTATTTCACTCATATGTGGAATTTAAGAAACAAAACAGATGAACATAGGGAAGGGAAAGAAAAAAGAGAGAGAGGGAAACAAACCATAAGAAACTCTTAATTTTAGAGAACAAACTGAGGGTTGCTGGAGGGGAGGTGAATGGGGGATGAGCTAAATGGGTGATGAGCATTAAGGAGGGCACTTGTAATGAGCACTGAGTGTTATATTTAAGTGAGGAATCACTAAATTCTACTCCTGAAACCAATATTACACTATATGTTAACTAACTAGAATTTAAATAAAAACTTTTTTTAAATGAAGTTTTTATTTATTTAAGTAATCTCTACACCCAACATGGTGCTTGAACTCAGGAACCCCAAGATCAACAGTCACATGCTCTTCTGACTGAGCCGGCCAGGTGCCCCTAACATTTCACAACTTTTAAAGTTTGTATCTTTGAAAGATGGTTGAAAGCTTTCAAGCTATTGTTAAAAAGAAAACCACAGGCCCAAAATGACATCACCTAAATTAAGGCCCCACATCAATAAACCAAGACTTAACACTTAACCTGGCTATAGTTTCAGTCCCCCAGAAATGTAGCCTTTAACCAGTCAACATGGAAATTTCCTGGTCAGCACTATCAATTACTGATAGACCCTTTCCATTTTCCTTGGGGGGGCAACCTTCCCTAAAATAATGGATTCTTTGCTAATAATTTCCTTTTTTTCCATTTCCTTTCTACCTTTAAAAAAACCTTTTCTTTTCTGTAGCCCTTTGGAGCTCCCCTCTACTTGTTGGATGGGATGCTGCCTCATTGATAGTAGATTAATAAAGCCAATTACATCTTTAAAATTTATTGTATTGAATTTTTGTTCTTTTATATACTCATCTGCTATTTAAGTGTATGGAATTATAAAATGAACAAACTTTTTTTTTTCATTTGCAGATTAAACACATTTTTGGCAAAATACTATTGTTTTTAGTTTTTCTGTTTCCTTTTTTTCTTTTTTTTATTAGAGAGAGGGGAAGAGGAATGGGGAGGGGTAGAGGGAAAGAGAGAATCTTAAGCAGACTCCACACTTGATGTGGGGCTCAATCTCACAACCCTGAGATTGTGACCTGAGCCCAAATCAAGAGTTAGACACTTAACCAACTGAGCCACCCAGGAGCCCCACTTTTAGTTTTTAATTGTAAATTTTAAGGAATATCTAAATCATTATTTAATTATTTAATTAAATTATTTCTGGGGGGGAAAGTACTTATATCTTTCTGTTGTGAATTATTAACTAGCTCCTGATAAAGTTGAAATCTCAGTTTCTTAAATTTCAAAGTGTAAATTGTTCATAAAAGGATCTAGCTGTGGGGATATACATTTTTCTTCATATCTTTCTATGCCATCATTATAGAAAACCATGAAAACTATATTATGGTTTGAGATCAAAAACAAAGGGATTCTCAGAGGAAGAAAATTCTTGTAGAGTTTTACCTGAGTGGTATGGGGAGCTGGGGAGAGGGCAGGAAATGTTCTTTCCTGGAAGAAGACAAGAATCTATAGATCTAATCATCTAATGCTTTAGAAAAGAAAATTGAGATTCTGGGAGGGTGGGTGCCTGATGTTACAGAATAGCCAGTTGTTGTGTTAACTCTTTATTAATCTGACAGACATGTATTGAAGATAATTATATGCCAAGACAGTGCTGAGTTTATAGACACAAACATGAATATGAAACTTGCATGCCTCCCTCCAGGTGCTTAGTAGAACCAAGGGGATGTACTCAAATACACAGAAAACAGTGAGATAAAATTGCTAGTAAATGAGAAAACTACAAAATACTATTGTAGAAATGCATACAAGGCACTGACAAGGGGGCACCTGGGTGGCTCAGTTGGTTAAGTGTCTGCCTTCAGCTCAGATCATGATCCTAGGGTCCTGGGATCGAGCCCCGCATTGGGCTCCCTGCTCAGCAGGAAGCCTACTTCTCCCTCTTACACTCCCCTTGCTTATGTTCCCTCTCTTGCTGTCTCTCTGTCAAATAAATAAATAAAATCTTTAAAAAAAAAAAGCATCTGACAGGCAGGAAGTCCTCAATAAAGTGTAGCTCATTATTACTTTTGAGAAAGCTAGAAGCCACTAGCCCAGGAAAGTGATTCTCCTAATCGTTAATAGAGCCCAATAACTTCAAAATGATGGCCAGGTCAATGAGAACCTGCAGTACACATTTTCGATCCCAGGTGTGACCTTCAATACTCACATAAAAGCGCAGGACCCAAAGGAATTCAATCTGGTTAGTTACAACTTTATGAAAACAGAGTAGATCTCAATGTCAATTGTATTGCCATTACATTTTCCTTAATGAAGTCTTTCGTGTTTTGATTTTCTTGGAGATTTGTGTTGCTCACAAATTCTGTGAAATTTAAAAAGAAAGAACTTCAAATCTCTATGAAAAAGAAGAAAGAAAGAAAGAAAGAAAGAAAGAAAGAAAGAAAGAAAGAAAGAAAGAAAAATATTAAGTCTATGTGGCTCCCAGCAATCAGTTTTAATACCTTTATTGTCCTCACTGAATGTAATAAGTCTCCTCAAATCATATGAGAACATGAGTGTGTCTAGCATAGTCTCTGCACATATTAGATTTTTTTTTGATTGATATAAAAAGGAGTAGAAAGGAGGGAATATCTAAAGAAATTTCTAGAAATAATTTGCAAGGTTGTGTTTTCCATGGGAGTGGCGGTAATGCATATTTTTCTACATTTTCCTCTTAGTGACTATTTATTCCATTGCCACCATTTAGAGTACATGTTAGGCAGTGTGCAAGGTAACAGGAACACCACAGCTGTGCGGCCCAGCCCTGAACTCCAGGAGCTCAGGGGAATGAAGTTTCAGGGAGGGGCCCACTCATGTGCTAAGTGCCATGAGAGAGCAGCTCATGAGCCTGAAGGTCAGTCTTGCAGGTCATTCTGAGAAGGCCACACCCAAGGTGAGGAAGCAGAGTTGGGAGTTGTCAAATGAAGAAGGATCCAGACAGAATTTTTGTTTTCTCACTGTGGTAAAGGTGTGGGATCAGGGCTGAAGCTAGGAATCCAGTGCCAAGGATGATGCCTCCCAGAGCACCATGTCACACACAGACTCAAAAACACACATACATAAACACACATGCTTACAAACACACACATGCTTACAACACACACATGCTTACAACACACGGGCTCATAACACACACACTCACAAACACACCCAACCACAAACACACACAAGCTCAGAAACACAAACACACACTCACAAACACACACGCTTTCAAACACTTCCCACAACAAGGGCAGCTGGCTACAGAGGTCTGCCAGGACTCCCCTAGTTTTAACACTGAGTCCCAGAGAACCTTTCACTGCCCAGCAAACCTGGAAGGTTGTTTGCCACTATCTCCCTGCTCAAAGCTCGGCCCCTTCCTCCAGCTCTGATCAGGCACCCCTTCCCCCATACCTCCTTTCCCCTAACACAGAGTTTCTCAAGTTTCAAAGTGCACAGAACTAACTGAGGGCTTGGAAAAGCATGGACTTCTTGAACCATTTCCAGAGCATCCATTAGGTGGGTCTGGGGTAAGACTAGGGAAATTTATGCCCAGGCAGCCCCCAAATGGTGCTGAGTCCATCTGTTCTTTGAGCAACACTATCAGTGCAATGCCCTCTAGGAGCAAACTCTCAGAAGGGCACTCTCCAAACATCATTAGACCAACCCTCTATGCCAGCCCCACAAGCCTCCCAGCAAGCCAAGACCCAGCCAGGGATTTCAGAGAGGTCACAGAAAGAGGGAGATAGGGGAACCCTAGTCTCTCCTTTCAAAATACAATACTTTATGCAACTTGAATGTCCAATGATGCATGAATGAATAAGCAAGTGTGGTGTGGCCAAACAATGAAATACTATTCAGCCTTAAAAAGGAAGGAAATTCTGTCATGTACTACAACATGAGTGAACGTTGAGGACCTTATGCTAAGTGAACTGAGCCAGACACAAAAGGACAAACATAGGATTCCACTTATTTCAGGTACCTAAAATTGTCAAATTCAGAGTCAGAGAGCAGACTGCTAGTTGTCCAGGGATTCAGGAGATGGATGGTATGATGGTCTCTCAACAATGTAAGGGTACTTAATGCCACTGAACTATACCCATAGTATGGTTAAAATAGTAAATTTTGGGGGGCGCCTGGGTGGCACAGCGGTTAAGCATCTGCCTTCAGCTCAGGGCGTGATCCCGACATTCTGGGATCGAGCCCCATGTCAGGCTCCTCCGCTATGAGCCTGCTTCTTCCTCTCCCACTCTGCTTGTGTTCCCTGCTTGTGTTCCCTCTCTCCCTGGCTGTCTCTATCTCTGTCGAATAAATAAATAAAATCTTTTAAAAAAAAAAAGTAAATTTTGGGGCACCTGGGTGGCTCAGTCGTTAACCGTCTGCCTTCAGCTCAGGGCATGATCCCAGGGTCCTGAGATCGAGCCCCACATCAGGCTCCTCCACTGGAAGCCTGCTTCTTCCTCTCCCACTCCCCCTGTTTGTGTTCCCTCTCTCACTGGCTGTCTTTTTCTCTGTCAAATAAAAAAAAAAAGTAAATTTTATGTTATATTTATCAGAATTCAAAATAAAAGATTTTTAAAAAATGAAATGCTTTGTTGCAAAGCCACAACTCTTCCCTCACTCAAAGCTTCACAGCTAATCAGTAGTACACTTACACTGACCCGGGAATTTGCAGGGCAAGCCCCACCTCCCACCTCTAGTGGACTAACTGTTAGGGATCTTCATGCTGCAGAGCTCCCCATGGGATCAGACTGCAGCCAGACCCCAGTGGAGCCCACATCTTTCCCTCGCTTGTCTCCTGTTCTTGTCTCGTGGTTTCTGTTTGGGGTATCTCACAGACACTGGTTCCGGCAGCAGAGTCAGTTACCTGAAAGTGAATTCCCAGGGAGCTAATGTAACCAGTAGCTTCTAGTGCTGGGTAAAGCCAGTATAATGGGTTCAGCTGTGTCCGCCTCAAATTCATAGTTTGAAGCCTATTACCCAATACCTTGAAATATGACTGGATTTGGAGACAGGGTCTTTAAAGAACTGATTAAGGTAAAATGAGGCCATTAGGATGGACCTCAATCCAATCTGACTGGGGTCCTTGTAAGAGGAAATGTGGACACACAAAGAGCCATGGGGAGATGAACAGGCACAAACGAGATGCCACGTGAGGATGCCATGAGAAGAGTGTTGTCTGAGAGCCAAGGAGGGAGGCCTGAAGAGAAACCAACCCTGCCAACACCTTGATCTTGCACTCTAGCCTCCAGCCCTAGCCATCTAATAAGGGCAGTAACAAGAACCATTTTCTTAGGGCATACTGTTGCTCGGTTTCTCATGCTGTTCCTGGATCCTTATCCTAGAAGTTACTTCCAGGCTACCTAATGATTCAGTGATCTATCTAAAATTCTTTTATTAAAATCCTTTCTGCTTAGAGGCGCCTGGGTGGCTCAGTAGGTTAACTATCTGCCTTCAGCCCAGGTCATGATACCAGGGTCCTGTGATTGAGTCCCACATCAGGCTCCTTGCTCAGTGGGGAGCCTGCTTCTCCCTCTCCCTTTCCCTGCCACTCCCCCTGCTTGTGCTCTCTCCCTCTCTCTCTCTCTCTCTCTCTCTCTCGCTCTCTCTCTGTCAAATAAATATGTAATCTTTTATAAATAAATAAATAAATAATAAATAAATAAATAAATTCCTTTCATTTTAAACTAACCAGAGAAGATGTAGATGTTTGTAATTAAAAACCCTGGCTAACACAGACATATGCAAAAAGTGGTTCCATCATAAGTGACCTAATATTGAGGTGATGTATTTAGACCATACCACAATGCGCGGAAAGTAGACTACATTAGGAGCCCATAAATTAATTGATGTTGTGCAAAATGTATTTATTCAACAAATGCTATTAAGTGCCTTATGTACCAGGGACTGACAGAATTGGTGAGTATTTCTGTCTTTAAATTCCTATTCATTCTCCTATTACCATATATAATAGTATTTAAGAGCTATAAAATACGTGCATTATGGTCAGAGCTAGAACACACTATTAAATCATTTCAAGGCTTTGATTAGTGAAGTGAAATTCTAAATGTACCTAAATGAGTTCAACCCAAGTTAGCAGTGAGGTTTGATATTTACCTTTGGAGGAACTTATTGGGCAGCAAATGCCAGTTTTCCACATTTGAGATCACTGATATGAGAAAAGGGCATTTCTACTTCGGACTTCTGCAGGGGTGCTAAGTGACATTATGAGCAATGGGATTTAAAGACAGGCCTCTGCAGGTTATAACTTTATTAGGATTCTGATTTACCTTGTGGGTGCTTCCAAACTTGTTCTTTAATTTACGATTCCAATAAGGTCCAAACGGGGAGAGACGGCCAGTCACCCCGTCAGCTGTGCTCACATCCTGCTGTGCCAGGTTTCAATGAGGATCATACAGAAACTGCTTAAAAGCATAAAGTTGAACAAAATCAAAATGGCTGCACTAATGCTTCAGCAAAACTCAATTTTAAGCAACTTTTCCTTCTCTTCTGTAAAGCTCCTCTCCTGCTTCTTAGCACTTTGTTTCAGGAAACCCGGACCACCCTGAAAAATACTAACGAGGCTGGCAGCACCTACACGATTCCTGTCAAAACTGGCTAGATCTTGCTTTTCCCTATAAACCCCCCAGCCCCTGCCTCTGGGAGGGCTTGAAGTTTTTTGAAGGCCATAGCCTGCTGCAGCCTCCTTTGCCTGGCAAAGCAATAAAGATATTGTTCCTATTTATCCCAAACACTGTCTTGGCCTTATATTTTCTCCCTGAAGCACAGAGATCGATTTTCGACAACAATGTCAAAGGGACCTCTGTCAAGCACATTAAGAATTGATACCCACTTTCAAAGTTCAGCTCACAAGTATATGACATTTATTTTTGTCTAATTATAAAACAGTATTTTTATCAAAATAAATGTGATGGCATTGTCATAGCCAACTGATATGAGGAGGTCAATAGAAATGCTCAGTTGGTAGGAACCCATGTCTGCAACATGACATCCTCTGAAAGCAGATGTCCTGAGTTCGGACATTTCCTTCTTGTACTTCTTTATCCTGATCACCTTTAGAGATTACCTGATGGCAGGTGTCTCTTTATCCCAGGTCTGTTGGTGTTAAGTATCATTATCAATCATGTTTTGTTGTCATTTCTTAGAAGATGATTTTGGAGGATTATTCTTTTTTTATTTAAATTCAATTAGCCAACATAGATGATCATTCTTTTAATAACTCTTTTCTAAACCAATACTTAGCAAATTACAGCCAGAAGCCATGCCCCACCCACTGCCTATTTCTGTAAATAAACTTTTTTTGGAATATATGTACAACCAATTGTTTTTCTATGTCTACAGCTGCTATCTTGCTATAACCTCAGAGTTTGAGTATTTGAACAGACTGCATGGCCAATAAAGCCTAAAATATGTACTATACATAATATTTTTTCTGCCCTACACAGAAAAAATGCACCAACTCCTGATCTAAATCATGAGAAAAGTGAAAAAATAACTTACACTAGTATAGGTAAAACATAATATACTATGTTTGCATTTGAGGCAAAGAATATAAAACAATGAATTTATATGCTTATTTCTCATTATTATTCCTCCTTGAACCTCTATATTTTTCAAATAGTACAATAAAAATGTAAAATTCTGTTAACAAGGAAAAGATTTAATATAATTTATTTGCTACACATGAAATGGCATAATGTTATTTGAAGTTAGACTATAAAGTTGTGTATTATAAATCTTAAGGGCCACAACTCAAAACATTTCTTAAAAGAGGATAGACAATATTCCATAGTGGAAATAAAATGAAAGCATAAGTAACTATGGGGTAATTAATACACAGATCTAGAGGCTAAGAGATTTTTCAGAGATATGGGTTAAATATCAAGAAAAACTATTGTATTTAATCCTTACATAATGTTGGCTGAAATAAAACTACGACATTTGGGGCGCCTGTGTGGCTCAGTCGTTAACTGTCTGCCTTTGGCTCAGGGCGTGATCCTAGAGTCCTGGGATCGAGCCCCACATCAGGCTCCTCCGCTGGGAGCCTGGTTCTTCCTCTCGTACTCCCCCTGCCTGTGTTCCCCTTCTCGCTGGCTCTCTCTCTGTCAAATAAATAAATAAAATCTTTAAAAAAAAAAAAAGAAAGAAAGAAACTACATTTTCTGTATGAATCAATCTACACGAGGTCATATAGAACAGAAGAAGAAATGAGAGGCCAGTGAACTGAAGTGTTTCCAGACACCTGGAAAATCGAAGGCTGAGTTTTCACAGGAGAAGATAGTAGGTGAGGTTGTATTGAGGCCACCAGAGGTGGAGAGAAGTACTGGTTAACTTACTGTGAATAAAACCAGCAACAGTGACCTCTAGAGTCGGGATGAGGGATTGGCTGCCTTGGGTAGGTGCAGCTGGGGGCAATGGTACCTCCTAGCAGGAGTATACAATAAACCCAGAGAGAATGTAAAAAGATATTTTCCAAATTCTTTTAAAGGAAAATTGCTCAAGCTCTCAGGAAATCTAGCCAATGAATACAGTACTGATGAGTGAGATATTGGAACGACTACAGAATTGAGGATGATCTCCAGCTATTGGGATAAGGAAGGGATTTGCGAAAGAAAGCTACTAAAGAGGACAAGATTCTAGGCTCACCAGGTAGTATTCCAGTGGGTAGTGGGCTTTCACAGGCCAGCAGGCGGTGCCACCAGCCGTGATATGTACAGCTTGATGGCAACGGTCTATGTCGGACAGGATCAGGATTCAGTGCACACACAGGGAGGGTGGGACATTTGGAGGAGTTTGAACCTCTGCAGAGCAGGGACAGTTCTTTATTCACCACATTCCAAAACACTTACCGAAATTGCCTTGCTCAAAATTCACTCTCAATAAACATCAACTGGATTAAGTTAGATTGGAATCAATCTTTGCCAGTTATTCTGTGAAAATATCTGAATTTTAAAAAAAGCAAGATATATGTCTATATTCAAGGATAGTAAACTTTCTATGAATGATAAAGCTAGCAAATAGTAAATCTTACATCCTCTTTTCAGTTTGTTGATTCATTCAATATATCAAGTACCTACTTATGCCTGGTGCAACGCTGTGCACTACAGATGAAATAGTCAGTGGTCTCTTATCAAACAGGCTTACAGTCTTGCCAGGGAAACAGGCAAAGTATTATATTTTTTACATAGATATATACAGATCTATGCAGATATATAGAGATTATATAGATACATATATATTATATATATTACATTTATATATAAGATATAATTTATATGGAGGAGGTTAAGATGGCGGAGGAGTAGGGGACCTCTTTTTCAGCCGGTCCCCTGAGTTGAGCTGGATAGG